>NC_072734.1:115592146-115835086 GCF_026930045.1 Uloborus diversus | reverse complement strand
AAACAACTGGTAGTCAGTTTTTTAAAAAATGCTTGGAGAATTAATGAATATAAAGAAAAACAGAAGCTCTGAGTCGGCCTGTTTTCTAACGATTCGGACTCCAGTCAGACTCCGACTCCACGGCTCTAAAAATAATCCCACTCGGTAAAATCACACACACAAAATAAACAAGACAATAAAAAATCCCAAATATAACTAATTTTATGTGAAACTCTGTGCTGCACTTTGCTATCAAACAGTAAAGACGGTGAATGCGCAGACATTTAAATAATCAAAGGCATAGACAGGAAAAATAATTACTCTCAATAAAAAAACCCTGCACGGTTACAGTAAAAATAAACACATTCGCAGTAAAATAATCATCTCTACATAGTATAAAATGAAGTGTCCAAAAAGCGTCTGTTTGTTTGAACTCGCAAAACTCGAGAACTACCTGGCCGATTTCGCTGAAATTTTCAATTTGTTCCTTTAAGTCCTGAGAAGGTTTGCAGACCAGTTCGAAAACAATTTAATGAATAGTTCTTTTTTTATTCCAATTTAGGCCCAATTTTCACATAAATTCCCGAATATGGGGGTGAAAAATTACTCGCAGTTAGTATTATTTATATATCGTTGGAAAGGGAAGAATTTTCCGCGTTCTACGCAATTTGTTCCAACGCTCTAACTTAATTGCGGCGGGAGTTATTTACGTTTTTAGCTCGAATTTGTTTTGGCTTACCTGAAATTTAGGCACTACTTTCTTCATTAAATTTATCAATAAAAAGTGAAGGAATTGTCCTACAGTTTTCTTTTTGACGCCATTGAAAAAAGCTACCTTTTTTACTCCAAATCTAACTAGACCTACGGTCGGAAGTTTAACCCTCTATCTCCATTAGAAAAAAAGTTACAAGCGAATGAAATGAAGTTCAAAAATCTGTTCTCTATTCAAGTTTTTAACCATTTTATTTTGCGTTTCCACTGTAACGCTTTTTGAATCCATTATTTGCATCTTTCTCATTTTCAATTCTGAAGCTTATTTTATTTTGTGTTTCTATGGTTACACTTTTTAAATCCATCTTTCTCATTTTATTTTAATTTCTTAAAAGTATTTTAATATCTGTCGTCATTGTTTGGAGGGGAAATTTTGCATGATGATTTTTTGCTTTTATTTATGCCTGATTGTTGAATATACGTCACTTGACACAATTTTCGTTTTCAAAATAGACCGGGCAAAGCCGGGCAACGCAGCTAGTGGTCTATAAAACTAAAAGTTACTCACTCCATACTTTGTTTAATTTTACTCTCAAAATTGTAAAAACAGAATGCACATAATAAAAAGAAACACATAGACAGAAAAATGAATTACTCGCAGTGAAATAATTCTACACATTTCCAGGAAAAACAAACACTCACAGTAAAATACTCGCAAGCACAATTACGAGAAAAAACATGAAGGCAGTAAAATTGACCAAAAAAAAGAAAAACTCTATTGAAACAGAATCGAGAACACACGAAAATGAACATACACAGTAAGATATTCTTACACACAGTAATAAGAAAGAGCATAAAAATGGTAATAAAAACACATTAAAAAGAAAGGAATAAAGAGAGAAATATGATTCTATTTACGTACAGGAAAATTAAAAAGAAAAACGATAGCAGAAAAAAAACACACCCACAGCAAAATAATCTCGTTCGGTAAATTTAAGGAAGACGCAATAAAAACAGTAACAAATCAAATAGGATGATTAAAAACGCTAAAATAATCTCTCAAAAGTTAAAATTTACGAGCGCACGGCCAGTAAAAAAGAAAAAAAAAAATTCGAATCGAAATTTATAAAGATCACACACACAAAAAATGAAACACATTTACAGTAAAATAATTTTAAGTAAAAAAAATCAAACCCAGAAACAAAACGAAAAAAAGGGAAACAAATATATTAAACAATCGCATAATTATAAAGGAAATAGTAACACGAAAAATATACATTCACAGAAACGTAATTGCAGACACAATAATAGTATAGAACGTATAGGTAATAAAAGAAAAGTAGCAATACAGAGAATGAAATTAATCTACACTGTTAAAAATTCAGGAAGATTTTCTGGTAATTGTTACTGTAAAATTGCATCGCTAACGCATCGCTGATTTTTACGGTAATTTATACCGGAGAAATAAGCGATCCCAGCGCCAACTGGTTGCTGTGGCCTACCGAGGAAACCGTAAAATTTTACAGTAACATTTGATTTTTACGGTAATAGTTACTGGCAACATGGATGCCAGTAACAATTACCGTAAATTTTCCGGAAAATTTTTAACAGTGTACTTGCATGCAGTAAAATAAAGAACACACAGACAAGAGAAATAAACGCAATCACAGAGAAATAAACGCAATCGGAATATTTTGGGATGACGTAAACAAACAGTAACAAAACAAACAGGATAATTAAGGACGCTAAAATAATCTCGTAAATGTTAAAATTTTACAGCGAACTGATTTTACTCGGAAACAGTTAAATCGGCGAGCATGCAGACGGGCAGGAAAAATAATTTCTTGCAGTATAGTTTTCCTACACACATATAGAAATTTTAAGAACACTCACAGTAAGAAAATCCAAAATAGAGCAATAAAAAAAAACATACAAGCAGTAAAAAAGCAAAAAAAAAAAGAGGAAAAAAAAACTTATCGAATCAAAATTTATAAAGATCACACAGACACAAACAATACACATTTACAGTAAAATAGTCCTTCGCAGCAAAAAAAATCACATCCAGAAACAAAACGAAAAAATGGGAGACATTACAATTTACAATCAAATACTACAAGGAACACAGTAACAAGAAAAATATACAATCGTGGATCAGACATACAGTAGTTAAATAGAACATCTAGGTAGTAAAAGATTAGAAGAAATATTGAGGATGAATTTAATCTACTTACATACAGTAAAATCAAATACACAGAATCGGGAGAAACAGTCACAGTAAAGTAAACCCACTCGGAAAAGTTAAAAAACACCATCGAGAACAAAACTAGCAAGTGAATTTTAAAAGGACTGAAATAATCCCACTCTTGATAAGTTTTTACAGCATAGTGTTTTATTTTACTCTCAAACAATAAAAACTGAGGACGCGCTGACAGTAGAATAAGGCAACACACAAAAACATTTAAAAAAAAAAAAAAATCGCAGTGAAATAATCTTACATGCAGAAAAAGTAAACTCATTTACTGTAAGATAATATCACACGCAGTAGTAAGAAAAAACATACGGGCAGTAAAATGAGCCAAAAAAAAACCCCCCCTCCAATCAAGCAGTATAAAGAACACACGAGAAAAATACACATTTACAGTTACATAATTCCACACACAGAGTAATAAGATGTGACGTAGAAGTAGTAAAAAAAAGACATTAAAAAGAAAAAAAGATGACATAAAATTATACTTCTTACGTACAATAAAAATCAGAACGCACAAAGAGGAGAAATAAACGCAAATCCCACTCGGTAAAAATAAGGAAGAGTCACAGCCAGTAACAAAACAAACAAGAAAGTAAAAGGCACAAAAATAATCCCACGCATGCAAAAATTTACGTGCACACTCTGTGCTTTATTGTTTTTTTTAACAGTAAAAACAGAAATTGTGCGGTCGGTAAAAAAAGAACATAGACAGGAAAAAAATTACTCGCAGTTAAGTTGTCGTACACACATACAGAAAAAAAAAATACAGTCGCAATACGATAATCTGACGCACAGTAATGAGAAAAATACATACATTCAATAAAAAAACAGTACATATACATTTTTTTGTAATCTCTAATCAAACAGTGTAAAGAACTCGCGCAGGAAAAATAAATTTTTGCAGTAAGATAATCATACCCACAGAAATAAGATAAAATTATACTTACATGCGCTAAAACTAAAGAACACGCAGCAAACTCACGGTAAAATAATCCCACTCGAAAAATTAAAGATAGCACACAAACTGTAACAAAATAAGAAAGGTAATAACAATAAAATAATCCCAAACATGGTAAATTTTACTTGAAGTTTAGGCAAAATATACAGGCAACCACGCAAAACAAATACGCTGACAGGCAAAGTCACAGTAAAATAATCAAACTCTAAATTAAAAATAACACACAAACAAAAAAACAAGATAAAAACAATCACAAACATTGTAAATTTTACTTGCAACTTTGTTTCACATTACTTTCAAACAGTAAAGATGGCAAAAGCACAGACTGTAAAATAATCGGACGCACAGACAGGAAAACTTACGTACGCACAAGAACATACATTTACAGTAAGATAAAAATAGAAACAACAAAAAAAAAAGAGTAAAATTATACTACTACCATATAGTAAACAGACAGGATAAAAAAACGCACTCAATGTAAAATAATCAAACTCTGTAACATTAAGGAAGATATTAACAACCAGTAACAAAGCAAGCAAGATTATTAAAGACACAAAAATAGTCTAACACATGGAAAATTTAAGAGCACGCTGTTTGCTTTATTTTATTCAAAAATTCTCAAAACAGAAAGCTTGCAGACGGTAAAATAAGGAAACGCAAAGACAGGAAAAATTATTAGTTGCAGTTAATATATCCTACCCACATACAGAAAAAGTAAGCACACTCTTAGTACGATGATCCGGCGCACAGTAATGAGAGAAAAAAGAAAATTAATTTGAATTTTTCATTTTGAATTCGAATAATGTTTTTCGCAATCACGAGTGTGTGTATGTAGGCGTGTGTGTTTGTGCGTGGGGGTATGTGTGTTTGTGTGTAGGGGGTATGTGTATGTGTGTGTAGGCATGTGTGTGTGGGTAGTTGTGTGTATGAGTGTTTGTGTGTGTCGGGGCGGGGTATGGTGTATGTGTGCAGGCATGAATGTGTGGGTAGTTGTGTGTATGTGTGTGTCTGTTTGTTTTTGTGTGTGTAGCTGTCTGTATGTAGGTGTGTGTAGTTGTGTATGTATGCGCGTGTGTGTAGGACATGGATGCAACCTGGAGACGGCTTTCGCTAGAGGAGCAGCATCGTGAGGAGCCGGTCGACGGTGATGGTGCGGAGGGTGGCGGTGGGAAAATAAAATGATAGGACGCCAAAAACAGTCAAATGAAAGCAATAAGCAATCGTGATTGCTCAAAAAAAAAAAAAAAAAAATCCGGCAAATTTAGAGCGCACGCGAAGTAACACCGTACGTAATATTTAAAAAGCACAATGACAAAAAATAAAAAAATACATACAGTAAAATTAGAAAATTATCGATCGTATTAAGGGGTCCGGTAAATGATAGAGAAATTCCGTTACTACGAATACTAATGCAACGAAAGATCTGTTTATCGAAATAAATGATTAGTCCTGATTTAATTTCAATAAACTGTTTACATTCCATTACAACGAAATACCTGTTGTAACGAACAAAATGTGTGGTCCTTTGACACATTTCTTGGGTTTCACTATATCGTTTACTTGAAACAAACTTTTTTTTAAAAATAGTTTCTAATTTTAATCAACGATGTAATTACCCTCGTTATAAACAACCTTTTGCTGTGTAGCTTGCACAATTTTAATCTCGGATAGATAGGCATTAATCAATACAATAAAACCCGTAAAGTTGACCATCCTTGTAAGTTGACCACCTGCCTATATTGACCGCTTTTTGTCGGGAACGGAATTAGTCCTATCTTATATAATGAAGGAAAATCTCTCTATCTTGACCACCTGTCTATCTTGATCACTAATGTACACCAAATTTGGTTTGGAGTATTGTAAAAAACCCTTTGTAAGTTGACCACTTGTTTTTTTTTCTTTTTTTTTTTCATTAAGCAAATTATTTCATTTTATTATTATTAGAATTTTTGTTCTACTTGAGATAGAGCCTTTTGTAGTCTCTGTTCCAGGAAAACGGGTATCAGTAGAAAATTAGTTTTTCGTTTTTTCTTCCAGTTGCAATATTTTGTGGCAACACTGAATTGTGCTAAAGCAGAATTTCCCAAACTGTGCTCCGCGGACCCCTGGGGATCTGCGCGTCCATGCTAGGGGGTCCTCCGCGCTATCCAGTTAAAGTATTAAATATAATTGAGGTTTGCCCGAACCATAGTCAATAATTAAAACCCCAATACGCCATAAAAATACAACTCATATAAAAAATTAACTCACTAAAACTAGGCTAACAGTGAGAAAAATAAATACCTTTGTGCTGAACAGTAAAGTAAGACAAAACAACGTAAGTCGAAGCACAAATTTGTAAATTACAGCAGACACGTGTTTCGGCGTTACAGGGAACGCCTTTTTCAATGCAAAAAATAATGAGCTTATGGATGAAAAGACGTCCGACAAAAGACTTGTGGATGTCTTTTCATCCATAAGTTCATTATTTTTTGCATTGAAAAAGGCGTTCCCTGTAACGCCGAAACACGTGTCTGCTGTAATTTACAAATTTGTGCTTCGACTTGCGTTGTTTTGTCTTACTTTCTTATTTTAGGCTAACAGTGTTTTGTTCACTAACTTCAAAAGTTATTTTTTATTGGTAAACTTGTAGAAATTTGGTGATAACATAGTAAAAAAAGAGGGGTGGGGTGGAATATTTGAATAACATTTTTAATTATTGTTTCAAAGTAATGTTAAACAATAAAAGTGAGTTGACATAAAGAGTAAGTGTCAATTAGTCAAAAAATGAATGCATGGTGCAAGAAATGACAAAATAAAATAAAAAAAGCATTACTACCCTTTATAAATTGAACCACCTGTCTAGGTTGACCAAAAAAGTACTGCACGGCAAGTGGTCAACTTACACAGGTTTCACTGTATTTGCCAAAATTATCAAACTGAGCAAAATATCTGGAGATGGTATTTTGGGTATTGGACAAGTTTTTTGTCACATATAGATCTTAGTAAAGGAAAATCAAATGGTGCAATGTCAGATGCATATAATCGGTAAAGCAGCTCATCACAGCTCAATATTTTCTGAAGGGCTTGCCTTAAACAGTGTGCTTTTTCCTTACCACGCTTTAGTAATTAAAATGAAACTCATTTAAACGTTGATAGGCAGAGAGTAAAATCGTAGAATTCGCACAGAGCAAAGTTGAAGCAAACACACACGGCAAAAATTAAAGAAATCACAAGCAGTAAAGTCAAACGCACTCACCGTAAAAGAAAACCAATATGCAATATTTTTTTTAAAAGACATAGTGTGATAAACGATCAAAAGACTAAAAATAAAACTCACGCACAGGAAATGTAAACGATAATTGACATTTTTGTATTACAATAATGTGTAACTGAATTATTCAAAAAAAAAAAAAAAAGTTTGAACTGAAAGTTTTATTTTTCTCCTACTGTATTAAAGTCGATTGCTTGAGGACAGGATAGGAACACTTTGCCTCTCTTTAATTTTGTTATTATTATTATTTAGCCGGCTTTCCTAGTAAAAGGCAGAGAAAAAAAGAAAAAAGCATGAAAGAAGGCTTAATGGATTTTTAAAATATAGCGGAAAAAAAAAGAAAATCAAAAATAAATTTAATAACACTAGTCGACAAAAAAGAACTTTTTGTCCGCTTCCAGGTTTTAAATAGTCAATAGCTACTAATGTTGGGTCGAGAAAAACGAATATAGTATTGGATTTTTGAAATTAGCTCTTGTTTTCAAGATACATAAAAGCCCACTGGAGAAAGAAACACAGCAACCACACATTGATTTAAAGGTAATGTTAAAAAGTAAAAAACATTGTGGGCATTGAATGTTATTAAATAGGTCCTGTTACAATAAACAATGCTTATTTTTCAAAAAGCAGTGGGTGCTTTTGGCTTATTGCTTTAAACGCTTCATTTTTTATTGCTTTTTGTGCGTCAAAGAAGGACCATCTCTTGTAATAGTTCAGCAGCATTTGGTGAGCATTAACTCAGCCCAATGACCCTGATACCTGTGTTTCATTGTAAAGATATCTTGTCGAAACCTTTCCTCAGGCTCACTGCGCATAGCTTTAGTTTTCAAACAAAATATTCTGGAAGAAGTTAACCAAAATAGAGTTTCAGAGATGAATCATTCATCAATGATCACAGAACTTCCGTAGGGATTGCTTGACCAACTGTTTCTCGTCTTCTCTGCTGCTTAGAAAGGCTTCTAATACACCCTTAAAGGCTTCTTGTATCCTTTTTTCTCCCCTCGCATTTTTTTTCCTCAAAAACAGTAATTTTCATAATTGCGCGTATTTGAAGAGCCGTTAAAAATTGTCTCCTTAACCTTAGCTTCAATATATGTTGAAAATTTCCCTGTAAGGTATTGAAAAGTTGCCTTGGTTTACAACTTTCGCGCAGTTCTTCCTTATTCCAAGCAGTATGAGCATGGGTGAAGGCAGAAATGGATGGATGTACTAGAGGCTGATTTTGGGCAGTTCTCTTCCCAGAATTTAAATTTTTTGAAGTCCGTTTCGGTTTTCGTGTAGTGAGATTTTCTATCCCAACCTGGGGTCGAAGTTTAGAAGACAGTCGGTCCCATAGGGGGTTTTTCTATCTTCCAGGAAAAAAAGAGAATTACTAAGAATTTACTATCCTAGTTGCCTCTGTATCTTGAAAACTAGAGCTAATTTCAATTTTTTATGGTGATTTTCGCGTTTAACGTGGCTAAATACTTCGAAAATAGCTATTTTTGAGCCCGATGCATTTTTGGTGTTGACTAGTGTAACTAAATAAATATCGTAAAATTTAATGTTGGAAAGTAGGGCACTGAGATGGGAAAAAATGTCTGTCTCTGTCTGTCTCCCCCTAATGACTTTTGAGTGAGTAGTCCGATTCAAGCAAATTTCATTTTTTCGCTCGAAAGATCTCGGCGAAGACACCTTATTCCCATATTTCACTTTTCGGTTTGAACATTTTTTCCTTCTATCTTGAACAGTTCAAAAAAACTTATCATTTGCACCTATGGGAAATTCAAGGTAATATCGAACTTAGAGGCAAATTTGCTCTAAGCAAACGTTTTTTATTATTATTACTATTATTTATTTAGAACTTAAACAGCTACACATACATAAAGGTCTGCGTTCCAATTGCCTTACCTTTGAACATACACAGGAAAAACTTACAACATCAGAGACGGAAATAACACCCACGGCACCGGCGGGAGTCGAACCCACGACCTCCAGTTTAGAAGACGAATCTTCTACCACAGAGCCATGTATTTCCCCCAAACAATTTTTGTAGGAAAATATTTTCAAAGAAGAGCATGTATAGAAAATATCTTTTTGATTTGAACGATTTTCCGTTCAATTATCAACATTTCAAACTCCTTAACATTAGTGCCCATGGCGAAACTAAAACTCAATGTAGATTTCGAACTTAAAGCGGATTTCCTTAAAAAAAGTTTGTTGTAAATAGCTCTTGAGGACCAACTATCGACTCTTGATTCCTAGAATTTTAGGGCAGTCGACTCCGAATCTGACTCCCGCACCCAAAAATTAGTAGGACTCATTCTCGAACTCCGTAACTTTGGCAACAATTTAGTCACGGAGGTGTTATGACTGACTTCAACTCTTGGAAATATAAAGTCCTCGGCACCGACTTCTTTATCCCAAAATAAGTCCGATTCCGCAAACATTTTCGGAGTTACGGACTTCAAGGGAAAATGACGGATTCCGACTTCGAATCTTTGAATTAAAATCCTTCTACCTCCTCTTTTTTTTTTTACCCCCAAATGAGATTGACTCCAACTCCGACTTAGCAGGCATGGTTTTACTTTGAAATAATTTTTGTACATTTGTTTTTGTTTTCATGTTAAAGTTTTAATTTATGTATTTAGTGTTTGGCGGAGAAATTCCGAGTTCTTTATAGAGATATGCACAGACGATTTTATTTTTGATAATGAAAATTATTTCTTTGATGTGACAATTTGTTGTTTTTTTTTTTTTTTTTTTTTTTTTGTTTCAAAAGTAAACTTTTTCATGTTTTTAATTTTTTCAACAAGGGAGAAACAAACGATCTTCTTTTCTGACATGATATATTTATTTTAATGATTATTTTTCATTCTATAAAGCAATTAAATATACACACACACACACAGACACGTTATATATATGTATTAGCCTCTTTGTTTAAAAGGTGCTACTATTTTGCTTGTTTATTCATTTTTTTTTACTCATCTATTTCTTCCGACAAGCGAGGCATATTTTATTTTTACAAATCAGGATAAAATACTAAAAAGTTACTTTTGAAATACTTAGCGATTTTAGTTAATTTTGAAAGTATTGATCAGATACGAGAAAGTCAATATTGGTATACGGGAAGTAGGCTCGTTTACTTCTGGACACAACTTTTTGTGAAATATTTAATGTATTCAAACCAAGAACTTTCAAATGGTAAAGAATTAATGTTTCTATGTAGATTAAAAGAAACCCAGTTTCAAAATTATTGAAGCAGGAATGAATAATAATTTATGTGCAATTTTACTTTTAAGCGCGGTTTTATCAATGCGTCTATATTAGAAACTCGTGTTCCTTTTTTTAGAAAACCACTTTACATACTACTTTGAAACTTTCACCACATTTTATTTATATGCTCATACTTATACTGAAATGAAGTTTTTACTGTAGGGCACACACTTTTCTAAACTGCTGTTTTCATGGTCAAAACTGCCTTTTGTACTTTTTACAAAAAAGGAAGTATTGTTATTCGCGAAAAAATTTTCACCCAAAAATTGACCTTCATTTCCATTTTGCTCACCCCAAATGAATATTTTTTTTTCAACCCGACCACACGTGGATATGTGCCTAGGAACGTACAGACACCCGAAATATCATTTTGATGATCCTTGAGTTAGTTACAACGAGTTTTCTCGTGACATCTGTATGTACGTATGAATGTGCGTATGTGTGTGTATGTCGCATAACTCAAGAACGGAATGTCCTAGAAAGTTGAAATTTGGTACGTAGACTCCTAGTGGGGTCTAGTTGTGCACCTTCCTTTTTGGTTGTATTCGTATGCTCCAAAAGGGGTCTTTTGCCCCTTTTTTGGGGGGGAAATCATTGTTAATTTCGATGTAAACTCAAGTAGTTTTGTAATTTGGCGGACACTTGACGATATATCGCCAGTCTTTTTGGTCGCCAAGTTTTTTCGCCCCCTTGGCGATAAATTTGGCGATTTTCCTTAAAAATCTGGTTTCAATTTGGCCACTGTTGGGATATTTAGAGAGTAACCTATTGAATCATATTAAAACTGCCAATAATAAGAAAATGACATTAAAGTGGAGTAAAAAGGAAGTCATGTGATGCACACATCAGCTCGTTTTCTCTTTGAAAAGTAACTATTAGTAAAAACTTAATCAGTTAAGTGTTAAGGCCATTCATACTCATAACTTCAGTAGGCTTTTCAATACCTCTGGAAAACACTGTGAAAATTTAAAGTTTTATCTTTAAAACATTTGAGATAAAGTTACATAAAATTTAGCAATTCAAAGTTACCCTTATGCAACCCAAATTCAAAATAATAGAATACTTAACACTTTTTGGAAAATGTATTTTTAACCAAATATAAGTGCAAATGAGGTATTTAAATGAACGTGCCACCTCTCTTAGACCTTAAAGTGTACATTTCATTTCAAATATACTTAATTAAAAATAATCTTAGACAGAATAATCCAAAAGTTTATAATGATGTGGGTTTACATTGAGTAAAAAAAAATAGAGTATTTTTATCTAAAGGGGGGGAAAACATTTTCAAATGAAACAATATCAATACTTGGATGCGTCATTTTTGCTGGATTCTATGCTTTAATCCTTTCTCACAAGGATTTTTTTTTATTATTATTAGACATAAAAAGCAACTCCCTATGCACCACATAGTATCACGTAGGGCCAGAAGGTAAGAGGCACAACAATACAAAATACACAAAATAAAATAAGCACAACATACAAACAATTCAACAACGAATGGAGAAGGAAAAAAACACTCACACACATACAAAAAGGTCAAATAACTGAATAAATACAACGTTTAAAAAGAGAAAGTTTCGACGCTCTGAACCACAGCAGAAGAAACAGGAGACCAGGAAACGGACAACTTCCTCAGCTCCCGCATAAGGATTTCTCTCTGGGGATTAAAACGGTTGCAACGAAACAAGTGTTCTGGATTTTCAATATCCTGTCCACTATCACACACGTTACTAGTAGAAATATTAAATCTATATAAGTACTCTTTGAAATTACCATGCCCAGTAGGAAACTGAGTGACAAAAAAATCAGTTTCAACCACTTATTTACATTCATCGCTACTGACAACGTTTCCATACCCACTTCAATGCGACAATGAGTTCAATTTTGTTAGCGGGCATTCGGTCTTGAACCGTTTTCTTCAGATATGACGGTACCACAAATTCTTGATCGTACTGTGATCGGTAGAGTTGCTTGACTAGTTTAATACCGAAATTCCTCTTTCTGGTTTAAGATCAACTAGTCAATTTAGAGATGTGACATGGAGTAGAATCTTGCCGAAAGGTAACATGTGTCACTGCTGTGGCTCAGATGAAGTATCATGCAGTATTACTGATAAACAATGGAAGTGACACATTGTTTTCTTATAAGATACATACAATTGCCCGATTCCAGCAGCCCTCATGCACCCACAAACCAAGAAGGGTGTGTCAAAATTAAGAGAACGTCTTACACAAGATCTCTCATACGTTTTACTTTTAAAAATGTCCAACCAGAACGCCTTTTTCGTTTACAGATATTTCTAAAAAAGATTCGTCACTGAATATAATACTTTTCCAACCTTGTTGTCCCTGTATGAGTTTCTCCGTGCTCCAGGAGAGTCGTGCATGTTTCTGCTTCATGTTTATCGTTTGTTTTACTTCGTAGATCCGTATTTGGAAGTGCAGTTTATGCAATCGTCCAAGTGTAGTCGGCGTGGATACAATAAATATAGATTCTTTCCAACACCACAGACGCAAGAAACAGTTTTCAACGGTTATTTTGGACGATTCGCTTTAATTTGGGTTCCTCTCTGCCAGGTGTTACAATTTTCCTGTCTCATTTACTTCGGTTACTTTTTAGTTGGTCAGTCCTTCTATATTCCTTTAAAATCTTGCATACCGTAGATAGTAAAACGTTAGTTTGAATTGAGTTGCATTATTTTTTTTTCTAACTTTAAGCGATGATACAATATGTAACTTCGTTTTTTCCTATTTATCACCTTGACGACTCATTTTGAGCAATAAAAGGCTTTCGAAAGGGCGTAAATTTATCCGAGCACCAAACTTCGTACTTATGAAAGGCTATCTGTTAACAGGTATGCAATTTTTTTTCACTACTTTTTAAAACTTTTTTAAATTAACATTGAATAAATAGATTATTCTAATTTTTTGACCCATATAAAAAATCAATATTATTTTCCAAAGAGTTAATGATCCATAAGTTGTTGAAATATAGTCTATTTGTTTACCTACTTATGAGTGACGTGTTTAACTCTTTTCGATTTGCATGCGTTCATTTTTCCCGATTCAGGGACAAGTTTTGTTCAAACAGTTCTGATATTCTATTTTGAATTTGGGTTTACAAGGTAATTAACAATTAAAAAAAAACCTCGCAAATATAAATACCAACAAATTTAAGTAAAAATTCCACGTCTGCTGTATTTCCATTCACATGACTCTGGGTTGTAAAATGAAGGAAAAAAAGAGACCGGAATGTATCACTTAATTGAATTGATATATAAGTATTTATCTCTTATCTAAACCCTATACCTGATTTTCGATTTTTGCTTCAACTCTGCTCATCTCACAGTTATGGTGTGTGTGAAGTACACAAAAAATGGCGCGTAGTGGAAGAGGAAGTTTCTTTCCTTAATTCTTATATGCTATTTCTCTTTGGTAGCAAGAATCACATAAATCCAACTGGTATACGTAAATGAACTTCATTAAGTTGTGCCAAAGAAAATTCCAGGGGAATTGAAGATTTCTTTAGGGAAATAAGTTTAATGTTGCCCTTTTAAAAGTGGCACAGTTAATTTTATTGGGATTAAAAAGTTAGATATTAAACGTTATGGTTTTTTTTTTTTTTTATCATTTAGAATTCCACCGCTCGACTTTAAGAAATGAAGTGGCATATGACTTCATGTGCGCTGTTTTCAAGAAAATAATTGATTGAAAGACTTTGTTACTTTCTGACATTTCAATCCGATGAATAAAATATAATGCATAAATTATCGCATACATGTAACTTCTTTACTAATAATAAAGCTGAAAGTCTCTCCGTCTGGATGTTCGGAGGATGCCTGGATGTCTGGATCTGTGTGACGCGCCTAGACCGTTAGGCCGATTTTCATGAACTTTTGGTACAAAGTTTGTAACATGGGGTGTGAACGTCGAAGCCATTTTTCAAAAATTCTATGTGGTTCTTTTTCTATTTTAATTTTAAGAAGAAAATTATCATATGATGGACGAGTCAATTACGAAATTATCATAACGTGGAACCGTAACATGGGTACAAGCCAATTGGCGAGAAAATTCACCATACATTATTTCTAAATATACAGACGAACCAAAATATCTCTTAATTTTTCTATTACGGGCGAAGCCGTGCGGGTACCACTAGTATGAAATAAACTTAAACTTGAAGGCAAATATGTTCCATAACGGCTTTTAAGATTTTAAATAGTTGATGAAATAGTTCTCGATTGCTTTTTGACGCGCTGCGCATGCGTGAAGCTTTTGTTTGATTGACACGAGTTACAGTAGACACGAACTCTGGCATTCAGCACTTGTTTCAAGTCGGTTTCCGAACCTTCTTCTACTTCTAAATTAATTTCATGTGTAAATGTACCTATAAAAACTATGTTTGTGTGGGGGGGGATGTCTTCTGTAACTATAAAATAGTGCATAGTGTACTCGAAGTTCTAGCAGAAGTCTCTTCAATGTGAAACTATTGGTAATATGAATTCAATCTAAGTTGTTAAAAAATTGTAAAACTAGCAAATTTCAATAGGTCTTAAGTATCTTGCTCTTACTACAAGACTACTGATATATTTGCGTAAAAGTATGCTTCGAGTTGTGCATCTTCAAAATACCGTTGATAACTTCTATTTCGCTATTCTAGGGGATGAGGAGCAATTGACCAGTAGATTAACACGTGCTCCCGGGCGGTAAAACCTAAGGCTGAAAGCTAAAAGTGTTGAGAAGAAAAATAGATTAACAGTAAGTACCGTTTAATTTCCACAAATTTAAAATATATGTGAGGCAGTAAGAAAAAAATGGATTTAAGTGGAAATTCAGTTTGTTTTGTAAAATGCGTTTAAAGTTAAGGTCCTAGGAAAGCTTTCATTGAAAAGTTTTTCTAAATCATGCTGTATAACAGCATCTATCGCGGCTACCAGTGCCATATCTTGCCCCAAGACAGAGGAGAGGTTCACCTTCCATTTGTACTGATTATCTCCAAATTTTGAATTTTGCCACTTACATATCACTTCGTTTCGCCCTGCCTCCACGTGTGCATGAAATAATTTTTGTCCGAAGAATGCTTTTGGTTGATGCATTGCATTGTTAAAGAAATATCCTGATTTTTTTTCTAAACAAATCCGGTTAAAAAAAGTGCTATAGTTTAAGCCACAGAAAAAATTACATATGTGGCAGTGAGAAGCAAAGGGATGTAAGTGGACATTTTCAAGTTTTGAGTAAAACGCGTTTAAATATAACGTTCTAGGTAGGCCTTCATTGAATTTTTTTTCCAAATCATGCTATACAGCAGCACCTACCAGGACTACTAGTATCATTTCCTTCCACAAGACAGAGGAGATGTTCACCAACCATGTGTACTGGGTGTCTCCAAATTTTTAATTACATCCTTTTGTTTCTCACTGCCGCGTATGTGGCAGGGACAAGCAGAGGGATGCATGTGCAAGAATAAAAATTTTGGAGATAACCAGTACAAATGGTAGGTGAACCTTTAGTTCATTTGGGCGATAATGGAGGATGGATCAGTTTACCACCTTCGAGTTTAGAAGCGTAGTGTAATTATGATTTTTTTACGTATCTTGTTAAGTGTCTCCGTTTGTTGACCTGCTTGTTGAATTTCTTGTTTTCGCAAATGACGCCTGTCCAGCGGAGTCGGTTTTGGTTATTCAGCCCTTTCGACTTTACACAATCTTTTTAGACAAAAACACCAACAACAAACCTCGCGAGCACGTGCCTTCATCTGGGAATGAGCGCGTGTTTATTAGGGTGAATCGAAACATTTTTAAAGAAATTAATTGATTTTTTAACGACATTTTACGATTCGAAGTTCCCTTCAAAAAAATCATGTCAGTCCACAGAAATTTTCTGACTAATAAATGAAATAAAAACCTGTACTCGTCCTCAATTTGCTTTCATTTAGTTATCAATGTCTGCATTTGTATTACGTTTAAAGCAGTTAAAAACACTTCATTTAATTGTATGTTTATATCTTTGTATTGAAACATATATCTATTGGCATTTTTTTTGTTGTTTTTGTAGAGTATCATTATCTTTTAATCAGTAATTATTACTAATTGCGAATAGATTATGTACTTTTTTGCATTGCAAATAATTTTTTTTTAAGGCTTCTAAAAGTGCAAAAGTGGTAACAATATTTTGTTGACTTTTGTACCCAGTGGCTTCAATTAAGAAGTCCCTTGAGCTTTATTCAACAACGTTAGGAATGTTAAAATGTAATGACAAGTAAACAAAATAAAATTTCCAAATAAAATTTTGTTTATTAATCCAAAAAAGTAAAAAAATATATAAAGAAAATGAAAATCTTTTCAAGCAAAACTTTTTGATCTAATCGGCGATTTTTTAAAAACATTTTTTGCACTGGGTGTTTTTTTTATCACATTGGAAGAAAGAGAAATGTTTGGTTTAAAAATAAAGCAGCCATCACAGGGAAATTAGATCGGCACATTGCATCTTCTGTTGTAATGTCTTAGTCTCAGTTTGTAAAGATCATATTCAGTAATTCTTGATCAGGTAAGTCTAAGTCACTAGTCAAAGTCGGTTGTCAAAGTCGGTTGTCAAAGTCGGTTGTCAAAGTCGGTTGTCAAAGTCTGTGGTCAAAGTCGGTTGTCAAAGTCTGTGGTCAAAGTCTGTGGTCAAAGTCGGTGGTCACAGTCGGTAGTCAAGGTCAGTAGTCAAAGTCAATAAATAGTTGTATTCAGTTGTATAAAACGCAGCGTCTCTTCCCCTGAATCTGTTTCTAATTCTACGAATAATGAAAAATGCTTTAGTTAGACATACTTTGAGTTAATAAAATAAATATTCATAACAAATAGTTTTATAGTTCAGCGCACAGTTGTTGGCATCATTTTCAGTGAATCCATTTCGAAACCGATTGACAGAGTTGCTAAATTCAAGAAAAGTTGTTACAAGGATTCTTTAGAAAGATGTGAAATAACGGTGTTTGCTTACGATTTTGCAAGAGTCGCGTCCAGCATAATGCAAAATGCTATTTTATTTCCTAAACTTGACCAACACAGTCTTTAAGGCTTGTCATTGGTGATTTGAGTTATAAAAAAATAATAATAATAAATGTGTGAAAATGACAGAATTCCTTGGTAAACTGATTTATCAGCTTTCAATAAGCAAACTAATTTAGTACAAAATGACACTGGAAGCATGAAATTTTGGGAGCTTAAAGTACATTTGGCGGTTCATCCGTTCTAGTATTTATGTGAGTTTGAGCTCACAAGATTTTCAGTAGCACGCATATAAACTCGTGGAAAAACGCTCTTTTATACTGAAATCATCATTTTTGAGATCGTTTAATTAAGATGATTAAATCTCATGGTTTTCTGACATGAGTATAAAACTACATCACGTAGAGCATAACTACAGCTCTTGCTCAAAGTTATTGACAGGCGTTATAGAGTAATTGACCTAAAACTGTGATTCTTTTTGTTTCAAATGAACAAATTTGATACCTCGTAATTTAAAAAGATTAGTTGCCATGGGTTTCTAACCTGGATCTTAAACTACATCACTCGAACTATAACTGCAGCTGTGTCCCAAAGTTGTTGACCCGTCGCGATTAAAGTTATTAACCTCTAAACTTGGTCATTTACAAAAAATCATCGACTTTGAGACCGTTTAACTACTAAAGACAAGAAAAACGAAAGCTATTTTATATTTTTCTTAGTAGAATACTGTGGTGAGTAGTTACTTATATACTTATTTCCAAGGGTTATTCACGGCTTTAGCAGATATCCGGGCCTAAACAAGGCAAAAAAAGTAAAAAAAGTAGCAGTTTCAATTGACCTTCGCCCTCAAAACCACGAGTGAGCCACCATAGTATTTATGCTAGCATATACTTGGTATCAAGTAGAATCCACATTTAAAAGAACTGCCGTTCAGTCATTGCTTTTAAAGCAAAACAATAATATATTTAGCTCTTTTTTTCACGACATTACACTTTAAACCCTACTCAAAACAAACAAATCAGTTTTTAGAAAAATAAACTTCACTTTTTCTTATCATAGTACCACTAACACATCCTGAATTTTTTACGAAAATTGAAGATATCAACTATTAAAAGTTTCCAGCTTTAAAAAAATGACTATTAATCACATTATCTAATTAACTAATGATTATTGGTTTTTCATAATTTAACTAACTTGGTTTGGTGCATGTCTGTTCGGGTGGAATCTTGGAACTAAATTTTCTTCTACTGAATGTGATCGGATTCTTTTTAATTTCGTCATGCACCTTAGACCCGATGACAAGTCAATATTCTAATCAGTGCAGTCATATCATCACCAAATTTGGTGGATAGATAAATTTCATTGTAAACATTTGGAAAACATTTCACTTCTTACAGTAGTGAAAAAACGTAGCAATTTATCCGCGGAGGTACTAATTCTTCCGGGGCAAGGATGGAAGCGTTACCGAAACGGCTAGTTTTCTAATCTGTCCGCGCACCACTCTGACAAAAAAGTGTACCGTGTATGGCAAAATGGCACTATCCAAAATCTGTCAAAATTGGTGCATCAAGGCCCATAGATGGCAGAGGTGAGCGACGGCTGCGAGATGAGTTCAGGCGAATAGACGTGCAACAGTTGAGCAACTGACCAGATGAACGAATGGGCAACCAACAATGTCTCCACTACGACGACGTCAAAGCGAACGTTGCTACGTATAGGCCTCCACTGCAGGTCCCTGGTTAATGCACCAATGCTAACTGCTGTTCTTTGGCGACAAAGGCTGGAATTTGCACGCCAGTACAGCACCCGGACTTCCTCTGAGTACAGATTGGTTGCTTTTTCCAATTAATCCTGTTTTACCCTCCATCAGACAGATGGATGTGTACGTATACGAAATGCAACGCGTTAAGCAACCACCCTGAAACAATTGCTGGAAAAATTCGAGCTAGAGGAGGGGGATGATGGATCTTGTTTTGGGGCATGTTTCGTGCTATTCTCTGGGTGCATTCAACAATGCGAAAGGCATGCTGGAACAACCCAAGTCTGCTTCGATCCTTGCCGACCCTGTTCACCCTTACGCTCGATTCTTTTTTTTTAAATGATATCATCTACAAAGAAGGCAGTGCGACGTGTTATAAAGACTGTTTGCGCTTGTGGTTCGCAAAACACGAGGGTGACTTTACCCTTCTCCCTTAACCAGCAAATTCCGTAGGCTTTAACCCAATCAGACTTTACTGAACTAAGACTATTCTGAGAAGACCTTATACTCAGAAAATATTAAGATAACCAGTTAGTATTTGCAGTCTTTTTTTTTATTAGATTTATTGCGTAAATTTGAAAAATTCTACTGTTTATGCACCACAATTAATCAGATATGTAAACTTTGAGGGAGTATTGTGGCAAGAAAGAGTATTAAGTTCAGATTTTAAATGACTAATCATTGCACCTTAGAATTTTTAAGATTTGACACTGTAATCTCCAGTGAGCTGTATGCTTTATATTTAGATATTTTCTTCATTGAATTCCATCAATCTGTTTATCTGACCCTTTGTAATAAGCCACAAATCTATTGAGTGGCAATATAGGAAGATGCACTGCGTTAACCGTCAGCTTAGAAATGATCTGAATACTGAATATGTCAGAGGATTCGTTTTCAAATGTGATTATAACAACTAACTACATCAAGTCTTTTATTTTTTGTAAAATAGGTTTAATTTCAAAAACACGTTTTAGTTTTACTCCTTAAACATGAATGAACTATGTCAAAGTCGTGAATATTAGATTCAAGGTATGGTGCGAAGCTCCAAAGCTAATGTTTGAATATGTCTTTAAAATACTCAGCACTAAGTGAAAAACTTGAGCAAAGAAACCTCTGAGTCACATTTGTTTTCTACAGTAAAATGTTTGAAGTAAGTACCGTGGGAGAAAAGATGTTTTTTACAGCAAAATATTTTTCTTAAGTTTTGCTATATTTTTTTTAAATCTTGCCGAAAAGCCGCGATATTTTGCAAAAGCAATCAGTTTATTGTAGTCTCAAAATATTTCCGCATCTGTCCATCAAAAAAAAAATCTAACTTACCTTCAAAACGCTGCTGGGGTACTGGATTTGATGAACTTTGTTTTAAGGTTATTTTTCTGTCATTTGAGTCAAGTTTGTTATTTAGTCCAGTGGGTAAGTTGATTCATTCGGTCTACAAACTCCGTATTTATTTAAATCTGACATTTTCATTTTATCTTTTTTTTTCTTCTTACAGCAAAAACAATTCAGACATAAATTTTTCTTAAAAAAGCGCAAGAATTTCTCTTTAAAGGAGTATTTATTTTTCTTTTGCTTTGAAGATTCTAATGTTTTGCTGGAATTTTTTGTAGGTAATGATTCGTCTGTACTTCTACTAATGTCGCTATTGTTTTTGATGTGCACATCTATATAATCAATGGTAAATTGGGTGTTAGCTGTGCCAATGGCTTGTTTGCATATTTTTGTTAGTTCTTGAAGGGTATCACACTCTCTTGTGCAAGCTCTTCCATTTAGATTTTTGGAACCTTTTTCATTGCAAGAGTGGGAGTCGGTGAAGTAGAATTTACTATTGCTTTGTATTACTCCAAATGAAAAAGATCGGGCTATTAGAATTCCCGATGTATGATGTTCGAAAAGTGAGTCAAGTGCTTTTTCTAGTGTCAATCCAATAATATTGTCATTTACTTCATCTCGTAAACTTCCATAATAAGGTGGATCCGGAGCATAGTCGATTTCAAAGCTATTGTTGAAAATGTTGACATCTGTTTTAATGGTATCAAAATTTCGGACAAGAAGGAATCCTCTATTGCTGATGGCTTCAAAGTTTGGGTTGTTGTTGGTGAGGTTTGTGATACTTTGGTACAATTTATTACCTTCAATTAATATTTCATCGAGAGTTGTAGTTTCCCATTGATGTGGAGGTTGAATTAAGCTTTTAATTATACTTGCGAGGGCCATGGCACAGCATTGTCTTCCAGCTGTGTTTGAGTTGAATATTTCCCTGTTGCCTTGGTGAAATGATGCATGTAGAATTCTAGAGTCCTCTTGAATTGGGGTGAAGACAAAAGTTATTTGTGGAATTTTATGATCATGGTAGTTTTCTTCAGGTTGATTATTTTGGAGAAGTAACAATTTATTGACATCATAGTTTAGGATCTTGTTTATTTCACGTTTGTAGTTGACTGTTATTTGGTTCAATGTTTTAATGCTGAAATATATTCCATACAAAACTGCAGTTTGGAGTCTCAAGTTAGGAATTTCAATTTTTTTGATGCATAAAGAAAAAAGCACAACTTCTGCGTAAAAACTATGTAGACCAAAATCTGCAGTGAGCTTTGTTTTTTGAGTTTGAAGTATGATGATGAAAATGAAGTAACTAGATAATTGAAATATTGAGTTATATTTGCAATATTTTTCAATTTCAAATGATCTTTCATCTTTTTCTTTCATAATTTTCAGGTATTTTTATTTTTTGTTCGACTAGTCTAGAACAAAAATGTAGAGCAATAAAAATAACGTGAGCATATTAAAAAGTTTAAAGAATATTTATTTAAACTTTTTGAAAACTTCAATAGGTACGACAATATAAAACCTTCTTACCAGGGAACCACGTGATCAGTTTTAACGAAAAAAGTCGGAATGGATAGCAATCGAAAAATTATCTTGAGACATACACTCTAACAGAAAAACTAATGCACCCAGTCAGAAACAAGCTATCTTCACGAAATTTACCATGTATGTGGCCCATGAGGAGATAAGCAAATGGGTACAAATTCAGTACAAAAGATCCTTTTATTAGGAGGTTACAACATGACAAAGGTTACAAAACCAGGAGCAGCTTAGTTTCCTCTGGCGGCTATACAAAACAAAACGCGGTTTGGGATGAAATCAAGTAAGTCGACTATGACCCCTCGAGAAAATTATACCATAAGATTTGCAGTAGGGCAGCCAATTAACTAATACTTTCGGATACATATAACTAATATTAGTTATTTCTTGGAATTAAAAAAAATTCTTCGATGCATACGTCTAGCAAACCTGCTCTATAGGTGAGAGATCTGGTGATCTTGAGGGTCATGGGGCCACTGCATTTTCTTGACCCATTATCAGGAGAGTCATACAACGTCAAGACTAGTGATGTTCTGTGGATAAATCTCACTTGAGCGACTTGATAGCACAAGTTGCAAGTACAACCTGCGTTAAAATGTCGTTCATTTGACAGCGAACAGTCATAATGCCTAGGTTGACAGTGGAGGTCTTCGTGTGACCGAACAAATTGTCTCCCACATAGTCACAACTTGAGTTTTGCCGTAAGCCGCTTAATAACAAATGTCGAATTGGACTACTGACCTGGCTACTTCCACTGCTTGTGCTGCGTGTGAGGAGGTCAAGACCACTAGGACCGAATCGGGATTCATCAGTGAAGATCACATGGGTCAGTTACAAACAAGATTACACAATACAAGCGCTTGAACTGTCCTCTGACACAAGCTGTCACATTTTCAATATCACTTATCTGCGCATCTTGTATGTGCATGGCGCGATTATTCTTGTCTGATTGGCGACAAAATTTAAATCAAAGGCATGTCTCCTGCCAAATGACATTCCTACCGGGTTTCTTGCTTGCCACGCAATGTTTTCTAGGTACATTTGTTTCTGTGACTGTATATTTTGTCCCAAATTTTGTTTGCATTTGTCTGTCCATTATCGAGAAATGAAGTTTTAAAATCTGTCAAAAATTTCAAAAGAAAAGCACCAAGTTTAAAGACCCTGCTGGTAGTTTTTCGCAATGTTTCAGCGCTTATTGGGTTTCTTGCTTCTACAAAAGGAATGGAAAAGCAGAGGAAATTTGCACCCGTTATATTATATGACTGTTGATTTTGTTGGAGTTGGAAGAAAAGTGGGCTTCTTTGAATATTTTAAAATTTATTCTAAGTTTCTTTTATTTATTTATTTATTTTTTGAGCAATCACGATTGTTTATTGTTCTCATTTGACTGTTTTGGCGTGCTATCATTTTATTTTCCCACCAGCACCCTCTGCAGCACCACCGTCGACCGGCTCGTCACGATGCTGCTCCTCTAGCGAAAACCGTCTCCAGGTTGCGTCCATATCCTACACACACACACGCATACACACACGCGCATACAAACTTACACACACACATACACACACACGAACGCCTACACACATGCGCGTACACACACAGCACTGCATACACAACATGCACACACTTGCTTACATACACACGCACGCACCCACACACATGCGCCTACACAAACACACACGCGCATACATACACACACACACGCTCATGATTGCGAAAAACATAATTTGAATTCAAGATGCCAAAAATTCAAATTATTTTTTTTTTCTTTTTGCGAATAAAAGTAATAATGAGTGAATAAAAGGTGTATTTTTGTGTTTCTGTTACTGATTGTACAATTTATGTCGAATACCCTAAATAATCTTCCGAAAACCCATTTGACAGAAGTTTGCGTCACTGTGCAGTTGTTTTACTTCTAATGTATAACGAAAATGTTTATTTGTACTGTTTGTTATTCTATGTTATTTTTTTAGAAAAAAGTTGGAAGATAGGGCAGCTTGTTGATTACCTGAACCAGTTTGAAGGCGGTTGATTATCAAATGTTCTCGAAAATTCTGGAAGCGAGTACCGCGGTGGAGATGTTTCACTGCAATCCCATACAAATGCCGCGGTGTCGGAATGAAAATAATTCACAGGTATAGTACCTATATTTATTGTGTACTGAGCTTTACATGATGATTTGCATGATGATATGCAGTAGACCCTCGTTTTACGCGGGTTTCTTTTACGTGGATTTGATTATACGCGGTTTAAAATTTGAAACCATCCATTTTATTTTACGCGGATGAATTTTGATTATACACGAATACAAAGCATTGAAAACAGATAAAATTTTCCCCTGTTTAAAAATCCAAGTTCCCGAGATTGCAGATAATACACGTGTAAGGACTTTTGTGACCAAAAACCCTCGCTCCAGAAGGAACTTCTGGCTGCGATAGTGCGGAATGTGAGCGTTTAAGTAGTTAGTAACGTTCACAAACACTTGGACAGCTTATCTTTATTTTTATGTATCGTTTATAGTATTAAGTGGAATAGTTAATGAAATATAAATTTTTAAAACCGGTATATTCTTTAATGCTAACCATGCATACTTAAGTTAGAATATCATTAAATTATTTTCCCTCTAATCTAGAACACGAATAAAATCCAGGGCTGCGGAGTCGGACTAATTATGGGATATATGAGTTGAAAATATATATTTACCATAAAAATATATATACCAAGCCTTGCCTTTAATCTTCGAGTTGAACCGAACCATTGTTTCGGTCACTCGTCTGGTCAGTGCTAACTCCATATTAGCTACCCGTTTGTTTGGCAGTCTTGGCTCCCTTAAGGTGTTTTTCCACCTCCGGCTCAGTCACTTCCTAAACAGGGGTGATGAGTGCTAATAAGCACGAAACTGCAGTCCTCGGCTGGAATGACTGAGCTGGCGGTGCATTTTATGTATATGAGTTGAAGTTCGCTAGTTTCCCCCAGAGTCACTAACTCAGTCAATGCTACGGCATATGAGTCGAGTTGAGCCAGATTTTTGAGTAAAAAAGTCGAAGCCGAGAGGTTTAAAATTTTCTGGAGTCCTCTCCTTTTTCCCTCCGACTCAGTTGAGCTGATTACCCCAACCTGGTTTATTTCACACACACAAAAAAAAGAGAAAAAATCGTGCCAATAATGGTAAAATAGAACTCTGCTAAACAACACAATGCGATCTTAGCAAGAGAAAACGAGCATGGGTCAATAGTGTATTAAGTCATAAGTCAAAGTATCTTCGGTCAAGGATTAAATATTTTACCATCTTAAACATTAGGAAAGTTTCAAATAATGTTATTTTGTTTTTTAATGTACACATATAGCATCATTATTGACTTTATTTTTAAAAAGTGTTTTTTTTTAACTGATAAATTTGCTTGAAATTGCTTTAGATTAATGAGATTAAAAGTTACCCGTTATTCTGTCGTCTTCTGTAGAAGAAGGAGCAGGTAGCAACGACGGATAAGAGTCCGCTGTAAAACACAGTTGCTCTCATCTGGAAATATGAAAATTATACTTTAGATCAATCGTAAAAGAACAGTTACAGAATAGGCAGCATTATTGTAAAGAAAAACGACATTTTCTGCAACAGAAGAAATTTCATTGATAGCTTTAAAATTAGGTATAAACTAACAACAAATTTGATTGAAGTGAAAAACCAATGTAAATAAAGCACAAATTATCTTGACAAATGGTTATATTTTTGACAATTTGGTTTTTTTTTCTTGGTTTTTCACTTCAGTCATTTTAAGCGCAAAGCTAATTTGATCCTTTTTCATTTAACAACAAAGTTATATATTTAAGGAATATGATTATTATTTTTATTATTATGTCGAAAATCAATCGCAATATCTAAAATATTTCTTTCGCATTTGATCAACAGCTCATTTGTTGTCTTAATCATGTTCTTGTTAACGGTATCTGAAATTGCCATAAATATAACCAAGTATGAGGGAATCATTACTGTTATAAAATACTGCAGTTTATTCTTTGAAATTTTAAATTTGAAGATCTCTGTTGAGAGAAAATGAAAAAAGTAATATTGTCTTACTTTTGGAGAAGTTCTTCTCTGAAATTCAAAATTAAATTGAAATTTCAAAGCGCTTAGGTTGGAATTCAACGCTATGCGTATCTCATCCACCTAAAAGTGAAATAATTCCATCCAGTTCCCTCTGTTGAAGATCTATTGCATTGTTGCAACAAAGAAATGATGTCTGGTCAGTTAGTATTGTTATAATTGTCATTTTTTGATAACAATACGTTGATTTTTTAAAAGCTTATGAGCGCTAACAGCTTTAAAGCAAAAACTATTTAATTCAGTGAAAAATAAAAGAAAAAAAATAATTTGAATTTTGACATCTTGAATTCAAATTATGTTTTTCGCAATCACGAGTGTGTGTAAGTAGGAGTGTGTGTTTGTGTGTACAGGTTATGTGTGTGCTGTTCTGGAATAAGTGTGTGGGGGTATGTGTGTAGGCATATGTGTTTGTGTCTGTGTGCAGGCATGAATTGTGTGGGTAGTTGTGTGTATGTTTTTGTGTATGTATGTGTGGGTGTCTGTATGTATGCGTGTGTGTGTATATGTGTTTGCGTGTGTGTGTAGTTGTGTATGTATGCGCGTGTGTGTAGGACATGGATGCAACCTGGAGACGGCTTTCGCTATAGGAACAGCATCGTGAGGAGCCCGTCGACGGTGATGGTGCGGAGGGTAGCGGTGGGAAAATAAAATGATAGGATCGCCAAAAACAGTCAAATGAGAACAATATGCAATCGTGATTGCTCAAAAAAATGTCGTAAAGACACACGATAGAAATGAAACTTTGTTCCTCTTTTTTTTTTTTTTTTTGAGCAATCACATTGCTTATTGTCCTCATTTGACTGTTTTTGGCGTCTTTGATTTTATCCCCCCCTCCCGCCTCCTTCCGGAGCGCCACCGTCGACCGGCCTCACGATGATGCTACTCTAGCGAAAACCGTCTCCAGGTCGCGTCTCTATCCTACACCCATACATACACACACACCCACACACAATCATGCTTGCACACAGACACACACACACGCCTACACACACACACTCATGATTGCGAAAAACATAATTTGAATTCAAGATGTCAACATTCAAATTATTATTATTATTATTATTATTTTAATATTCTATACTGTTTCTTTACCCGTACCTTTTTCCTCACGCATATTCAAAATAAAATTGTATATTTTAATGAAGAAAACTAATTATAAACAACGAGAAATATAAATACAGTGGAGTCCCTCTATTGTGAACAGTCATGGGACCGGACACAAGTGTTCAGATTATGGGGTGTCTCATTATATAGGGAGATTGGAAATGCATGCATATCTATTCTATTGCATTAATGTCTAGTACTCTGTCAAGTAAGCTATACGAGTTATTGAGATGAGGTGCTGAATTTTGTATTGGCAGCTAGTGCAATGTCTGATTAAACTCAGTGGGACTTAAATTCTTGCATCTTACTCTTTCATTTTTAATTTATTTTACGCGCCATTCAACTACAGAACATTACAATACAGTTATCGGTACAGTGCCTCAGGGTTCGTACGCTCCTTCAAAACTCCTCCAATATTCCTTCATTTAGGAAATTTTTTTGAAGGGCCCTTCAAACTCTTACATTTTGGTTTTAACTCCTTCAAAACTCCTTCTTTTTTTGCTCAAGACTACATAATCTTCTTCTATGACAATAATTAAAATATTTCAATCGAAAACTTAACTTCATCGCAAGGGCGATTGTATAAGGGCAATTTTATTGTAATTTCGTGTGTGTGTATATATATATATATATATATATATATATATATATATATATATATTTTCACAGAGATGTGATTTACAAATTGATATAGAAGTCATGAAAGTTGAAGGTGAAAATATTATTAGTTAACTAAGACGTTTCACAAGTGAAGTAAAACATGCTTGAATTGTGCTTGGCTATTTTTTCAAGTTTTATGATTATTGCTTCTCCCTCCACCACACTCACAGCACCAAAAGTCAGGTTGTCTAATTATTTAAATATTTATAAATACATACGTTGATGTACTATACTAAGTGAGTGTGCTAAAAAAACAATTGTTTAGTAAATCGCAAATATGATATTGTAAAAAGGGTCATCCACAAGTGATGGGTGGGGGGGACGAGTTCATGAAATTGTGATAAGGGGAAGAGAGAGGGTGACATCAGTTATTGTAACAATATATTTATAAAAAATATGACATGTGGCAAGAGGAAGAGTTAGGTGAAGTGTGACACTTTGTGACAAGGGGGGAAAGGGGGCCAAATATGTTGAAAAAAGTGCAACATTATTAACTGACAGCCCATTAGTACTCCTTCAAAATCTCGTTTTACTCCTTCAAAACTTCTCCAAAATTCCGTCATTTTATTTCTGAAATTGAGTGCGAACCCTGTGCCTGTAAAAAAAGAGTAATTTTAATCTGTTTTTGCATAGTGTGTTCTCGTTCAAAGTACGTGTTTATTCAAACCCAATTGTTTGAATAAAAAGGCTTCGAGGTGATCTTGAAATACGCAGTTCAGCGGGAAAAAATTCAGACTCTTATTGCTCAGCTGAATGATTTTACGTAAGGCAGCAATGTCCACGAAAATAATTTTACTTCTTCCTCTCGTTATCATGTCCTTCATTCTCTTCAATCAGTGGGATGGAATTGTGAATGTACTTCAGGCTTTCAAACTTGATTCATAGGGGTTCCCGAGTACCAATTGTGGGCATGTTCAGTTTATAAAGAGGTAATAATTCAACGCGGTTAAAAATGGCGTTCATAATACAGTAAAACCTGTAAAGTTGACCACCTTTGTAAGTTGACCACCTGTCTAAATTCACCGCTTTTGTCAGAAACGGAATTAGTCCTATCTTATATAATGAAGGAAAACCTCTCTATCTTGACCACCTCTCTATCTTGACCACCTATCTATCTTGACCACTAATATACACCAGCTGTGGTTTGCAGTATTGTAAAAAACCCTTTGTAAGTTGACCACTTGGCAACAGCATTAGATTGTACTAAAAGTTTAATCAGTTATGCATCAAATAAGCAACCAAACATTTTTAAAAACACCAATGAATATTTATGTTTCTATCTAAAACCATTGGGCTTATGTTAAGTCCCAAAAAATGCGCCAAACTTCTTTAAGAAGTTATTTTGTTGAAAAGTAGTGTAGTGAAAAGTAATGTATTTTTTGAACTATTATTACAAATGTACAAGAAAAAAATCAAAGAATTTAAGTCACTTTTGACTTATTATAAATTTTTATTAATTGTTAATGTCAAGTAAGTAGTTTTTAATAAGCAATTAGACATTTTTTTTCTTCGATCGATTTACAGACATTTTAAATTTATATGATAATTTACGCGCCATTCTGGTAAAAAATCTCTAAAAATATTTTAAACCGTTTTACTTATTGTTTTAAAGTAATGTTAAACAATGAAATTGAGTTTAAAGTATTAAAATTAGTTAAAACATGAATGCATGGGGCAAGAAATGACAACAAAAAAGTTAATTTTCTGTTGCAATTATGTTCATCTAGTTCAACTGATCCTCTCATAGTAGCAAAACACATTCCGATATTCGAGTTTTCCTTTTCGACGCGAAATGGAAAAAATTCACTATGTGACTGGACCTACCCTTTCGGTTGAACATAACTAAGCATTTTTGGGAAGAACTATAAAACTTAAGAGGATATTTCTTGCTTCAAGAATGATCATTTAGTGCAATTGAGCCTCTCATAATGGTAAAACATGTTTCGATATTCGTTTTTTTTTTTTTTTTTTTTGAAGCGGCATGTGAAAATTCAGTACGCGTTCCTCTTGTTGAACCTAACTCAGCAAATTTCGAAAAGAACTATTGAACTTAGAAGTTAATTTTCTGTTGCAATTATGTTCATTTAATTCAATTGATCCTCTCATAGTTGCAAAACACGTTCCGATATTCGAGTTTTCCTTTTCGACGCGAAATGGAAAAAATTCAGTACGTGACTTTACCTACCCTTTCGTTGAACATAACAGAGCATTTTTGGGAGGAACTATAAAACTTAAGAGGATATTTCTTGCTTCAAGAATGATCATTTAGTGGAATTGAGCCTCTCATAACGGTGAAACATGTTTCGATATCCGGATTTTTTTATTTTTTTTGAGTGTCATGTAAAAATTCAGTACGCGTTCCTCTTGTTGAACCTAACTGAGCAAATTTCAGAAGAACTATTGAGCTTAGAAGTTAATTTTCTGCTGCAAATATGTTCATCTGTTTCAACTGATCCTCTCATAGTAGCAAAACACGTTCCGATATTAGAGTTTTCCTTTTCTGACGCGAAATGGAAAACATTCTATATGTGACTGGACCTACCATTTGTTGAACATAACTAAGCATTTTTGGGAAGAACTATCAAACTTAAAAGGATATTTCTTGCTTCAAGAATGATCATTTAGTGCAATGGAACCTCTCATAATGGTAAAACATGTTTCGATATTCAGATTTTTTTTTTTTTTTTTTTTTTGAAGCGGCATGTAAAAATTCAGTACGCGTTCCTCTTGTTGAACCTAACTGAGCAAATTTCGAAAAGAACTATTGAACTTAGAAGCTAATTTTCTGTTGCAATTACGTTCATCAAGTTCAATTGATCCTCTCATAGTAGCAAAACACATTCCAATACAGTAAAACCTGTAAAGTTGACCACCTTTGTAAGTTGACCACCTGTCTATGTTGACCGATTTTGTCAGGAACGGAATTAGTCCTATCTTATATAATGAAGGAAAACCTCTAACTTGACCACCTCCCTATCTTGACCACCTGTCTATCTTGTCCACTAATGAACACCAAATTTGGTTTGGAGTATTGTAAAAATCCCTTTGTAAGTTGACCACTTGGTTTATTTTTTTTAATTTTATTTAGCAATTAAAAACAAATTTTTTTATAGCTTTTCAAGAATATTTTTGATGCCAGACCAGCATTTCACCAACTAAATGAAACAGCAGCATAACTGAACCTCCTTTTGAGTTTAACCACATGGGAAAACTACTAAGAACCCTCTTATTCGCCAAGCTTGTTTTTCTTTTGTTGTTCTATTTGAGACTGCCTTTTGTACTCTCTGTTCAATGAAAACATTTGTCAATAGAAAAGTTGCAAAATTTTGTGGCAACAATGGAATTGTGCTAAAGTGTAAAGTTACTTGCATTGCAGTATTTCTGGTGCAAAGATAGGACATTTTCATTTTCAACTGCCTTTTCGAACTATGAGAGTCCAGCTTGTTGCTCGTTGTGTTATAGTTTTAAATAAAATGGCTTCAAAAAGAAAGTTAGTTGAGCTTGAGAATGAAAAAAGTATGAAATATTAAAATTAATTGAAAAGGGAGAAATCCAGAGAAAATTAGCTGGGACACATATGGAATTTCCAAAACTAGTCTAATAAGTGCACCAAACTTCAATAAGGAGTTATTTTGTTGAAAAGTAGTAGATCCTCATGGGGTTATAAATGTATGAGAAAAAAATAAAGCAAAAAATTTGTAATTTTTGATTAGCTATGAATTTTTAGGAACTATTAATATCAAATGAGTAACTTTTCATAAACAATAAGACTTATTTTTGATCAATTTATGAAATTTTAAATTTGCATGACACATTATACGTCATTCTGAGAAAATAACCTCTAAAATATTTGAATAACAATTTAAATTATTGTTTCAAAGTAATGCTAAACAATGAAAGTGAGTGGAACAGAAAGGGTAAGTGTCAGTTAGTCAAAAAATGAATACATGGTGAAAGAAATGACAAAAAAAAAAAATCATTACCCCCTTTATAAGTTGACCACCTGTCTAAGTTGACCACCAATGTACTGCACCGCAAGTGTTTTTTGACGCGAAGTGGAAAAAATTCACTATGTGACTGGACCTACCCTTTCGTTGAACGTAACTAAGCATTTTTGGGAAGAACTATAAAACTTAAGAGAATATTTCTTGCTTCAGGAATGATCATTTAGTGCAATTGAGCCTCTCATAATGGTAAAACAAGTTTCGATATTCAGATTTTTTTTTTTTTTTGAAGCGGCATGTAAAAATTCAGTACGCGATCCTCTTGTTGAACCTTACTGAGCAAATTTCGAAAAGAACTATTGAACTTAGACCTTAATTTTCTGTTGTAATTATGTTTATCTAGTTCAATTGATCCTCTTTTAGTAGCAAAACACGTTCCGATTTTCGAGATTTCCTTTTCGACGCGAAATGGAAAAAATTCAGTACGTGACTTTACCTACCCTTTCGTTGAACATAACTAAGCATTTTTGGGAAGAACTATAAAACTTAAGAGAATATTTCTTGCTTCAATAGTGATCATTTAGTGCAATTGAGCCTCTCATAATGGTAAAACATGTTTCGATATTCAGATTTTTTTTTTTTTTTTTTTGAAGCGGCATGTAAAAATTCAGTACGCGTTCCTCTTGTTGAACCTAACTGAGCAAATTTCGAAAAGAACTATTGAACTTAGAAGTTAATTTTCTGTTGCAATTAGGTTCATCTAGTTCAATTGATCCTCTCATAGTAGCAAAACACATTCCGATATTCGAGTTTTCCTTTTTTGACGCGAAATGGAAAAATTCACTATGTGACTGGACCTACCCTTTCGTTGAACATAACTAAGCATTTTCGGGAGGAACTATAAAACTTAAGAGGATATTTCTTGCTTTAAGAATGATCATTTAGTGCAATTGAACCTCTCATAATGGTAAAACATGTTTCGATATTCAGATTTTTTTTTTTTTTTTTTGAAGCGGCATGTAAAAATTCAGTACGCGTTCCTCTTGTTGAACCTAACTGAGCAAATTTCGAAGAGAACTATTGAACTTAGAAGTTTATTTTCTGTTGCAATTATGTTCACCTAGTTCAATTGATCCTCTCATAGTAGCAAAACACGTTCCGATTTTCGAGATTTCCTTTTCGACGCGAAATGGAAAAAATTCAGTACGTGACTTTACCTACCCTTTCATTGAACATAACTAAGCATTTTTTGGAGGAACTATAAAACTTAAGAGGATATTTCTTGCTTTAAGAATGATCATTTAGTGCAATTGAACCTCTCCTAATGGTAAAACATGTTTCGATATTTATATATTTTTTTTTTTTTTCTTGAAGCAGCATGTAAAAATTCATTACGCGTTCCTCTTGTTGAACCTAACTGAGCAAATTTCGAAAAGAACTATTGAACTTAGAAGTTAATTTTCTGTTGCAATTATGTTCATCTAGTTCAATTGATCCTCTCATAGTAGCAAAACACATTCCGATATTCGAGTTTTCCTTTTTTGACGCGAAATGGAGAAAATTCACTATGTGACTGGACCTACCCTTTCGTTGAACATAACTAAGCATTTTTGGGAACAACTATGAAACTTAACAGGATATTTCTTGCTTCAAGAATGATCATTTAGTGCAATTGAGCCTCTCATAATGATAAAACATGTTTCGATATTCAGATTTTTTTTTTTTTTTTTTTTTTTGAAGCGGCATGTAAAAATTCATTACGCGTTCCTCTTGTTGAACCTAACTGAGCAAATTTCGAAAAGAACTATTGAACTTAGAAGTTAATTTTCTGTTGCAATTATGTTCATCTAGTTCAATTGATCCTCTCATAGTAGCAAAACACATTCCGATATTCGAGTTTTCCTTTTTTGACGCGAAATGGAAAAAAATCACTATGTCACTAGACCTACCCTTTCGTTGAACATTACTAAGCATTTTTGGGAAGAACTCTAAAACTTAAGAGGGTATTTCTTGCTTCAAGAATGATCATTTAGTGCAATTGAGCCTCTCATAACGTTGAAACATGTTTCGATATTCAGATTTTTTTTTTTTTGAAGCGGCATGTAAAAATTCAGTACGCGTTCCTCTTGCTGAACCTAACTGAGCAAATTTCGGAAAGAACTATTAAACTTAGAAGTTAATTTTCTGTTGCAATTATGTTCATCTAGTTCAATTGATCCTCTCATAGTAGCAAAACACATTCCGATATTCGAGTTTTCCTTTTTTGACGCGAAATGGGAAACATTCACTATGTGACTGGACCTACCCTTTCGTTGAACATAACTAAGCATTTTTGGGAGGAACTATAAAACTTAAGAGGATATTTCTTGCTTCAAGAGTGATCATTTAGTGCAATTGAGCCTCTCATAATGGTAAAACATGTTTCGATAGTCAGATTTTTTTTTTTTTTTTTTGAAGCGGCATATAAAAATTCAGTACGCGTTCCTCTTGTTGAACCTAACTGAGCAAATTTCGAAAAGAACTATTGAACTTAGAAGTTAATTTTCTGTTGCAATTATGTTCATCTAGTTGAATTGATGCTCTCATAGCAGCAAAACACATTCCGATATTCGAGTTTTCCTTTTTTGACGCGAAATGGAGAAAATTCACTATGTGACTGGACCTAACCTTTCTTTGAACATAACAAAGCATTTTTGGGAAGAACTATAAAACTTAACAGGATATTTCTTGCTTCAAGAATGATCATTTAGTGCAATTGAGCCTCTCATAATGGCAAAACATGTTTCGATATTCATTTTTTTTTTTTTTGAAGCGGCATGTAAAAATTCAGTACGCGATCCTCTTGTTGAACCTTACTGAGTAAATTTAGAAAAGAACTATTGAACTTAGACCTTAATTTTCTGTTGTAATTATGTTCATCTAGTTCAATTGATCCTCTCATAGTAGCAAAACACATTCCAATATTCGAGTTTTCCTTTTTTGACACGAAATGGAAAATATTCACTATGTGACTGGAAATACCCTTTCGTTGAACATAACTAAGCATTTTTGGGAGGAACTATAAAACTTAAGAGGATATTTCTTGCTTTAAGAATGATCATTTAGTGCAATTGAACCTCTCATAATGGTAAAACATGTTTCGATATTCATATTTTTTTTTTTTTGAAGCGGCATGTAAAAATTCAGTACGCGTTCCTCTTGTTGAACCTAAAGCCCTGGATCTGTCTCTTAAGTGGCGACACACTTTGATCCATGCACTGCGCGCCGCTTTCGACTGCGATTGGAGGTGGGCAGTCACGTGGGTTCAGTCCGCCATTTTGTGTCGTTGCCTGTGCGATTTCACTGTGCGGAATACTAGATATTTTCTCTTGGCTATTCGTATTTTTCATCAAACGCTATCTTTAATGTGAAGATGCCTTGGTGTAGAGCATTAAGATGTTCTAACAGTTCAAAATTACTATATCGAAGTACATTGAAAGATTATTTATGTATTTTAAATGTTTTCATCAAAACTGCTGCGCAATTTCAGATACTTTATGAAACTCTTGTTGAAATTGTAATATTTTTTACTTTTCATAAAACTGTCTGATGGTTTGTTAATTTTCATGGGATAATAAGGACATTCACTAAAATCATCATAAATAGTTCCTTCAAATATTGTAAAGCTCAACTATGTAACGGCGCCTAATAAATTGCTAGCAGTAGGAAAATATTTGCCCTGTTTTCAAAACTGATTTTCCTGAGTTTAAGATAACAAAACCGCCAAAATTTAAATATAGTAGTTATTTTATTTATTTGTAATGTAAATTTTCTATTGTTTAGTTAGTTTCAAAATGTCTCAATAACTGTAGCAAAATTATTTTAAGAACACGTCGTTTTGCTTTTAATTGTGTCATAGCCATGAGTTTCAGTGTGTTACCAAGTTAATTATTTATCTATTTTGAGCGTAAAAATTAAGATATTAAAAGTATGAAATTATTCATTAAAAAAATTAAGCTTCTTTGAGATTACAGTAACATGTAACTCAAGCCAAGTTATATAATTACGTGAAGATTTTTTTTTTTTTTTTTGCCCGGAAAAAATATGTTTTCGTTTAATTTTTATTTTGATGTGAAAACTTTTTTAATAAAATATATATATATATATATATATATATATATATATATATATATATATATATATATATATATATATATATATATATTATTTATCCCAGTATCTGTTAATTTACAAATTCATTATTACTATTTATAACAGTTCGTCACAGATGTAATCTGAACTCTTTTATTTGAATTCCTATTGGTGTCAAATATTTCAATTATTATTATTATTTTTTTAATATTGATTTAAAACTGGTTACATTTTATTATCAGTTCGTTGAATTTTTAAGAACTAGTAGTAGCCTTAAAAATCAGGTTTAAATGAAAGGCATTTTTTAATGTTAAATCGTCATGAGAAACAAGAAAGTGTTGGTAAAAAAAAAAAAAGAAAGAAAGAAAACTACACACATTAGTAATATAAATGATAGTGCTTTGCATGAATAAGTTTAACTGTTGCCCACAAATAATTTATGACATAGTTAATTTAGCTCACTACTGTTCTACTCAGCAGTGGATTTAAGGGAGGGGGGCAGGAGGCCTGTCCCCCCAAAAGGATGAATTTATTTAACTATTTTATTCACTACTTTTTAATTGACTTCTCCATAGCATTTTTATATAGTTAATTAAACAGAACACAAAACACACATAGAGCATATTTTGAATAATAGCATTTTTGTTTGCTAAAGAAGTCATACTGAAGTCCTAGAGTGGCAGAATACATTTATACATTTAACTCGCTGGTTTTGAATTCAAGGGAACGTAATATCGCGATTCGTCCATTAATTTTTCTTTGATGGAATCAATAACTAACATTCTTCAAAAAATGTGCAGGCGTGCCTAAAAGAATTATTTTGATCCAGGAAGCTATTTGCGAAATAATAGCTTTTTTTTTCAGCTTATAAAAAATGCAAAATGAAAGAAATCATATCGTAGTTTCCTGAGAAAAGCATGATATTAATGGATGCGGTATGTAGTATGAATATGTTATCTCAACTGTATCATGGCTTCAAGAACAATCAGCAACTGCTTCGAAATCCACACAGAAATTGTCCTGAATTTTTCAGTAAAACCTATATGTTTAATAGCCATGATTTTCTTAATTAAATAATATTTTATAGTTGAAATATTATAAAATAATATTAAAACCTCAAATGAGGTATGGGTATATTTTTTTATTGAAAAACCTTGCCCTCGTGTTATAATCATTACGACATTGTTCCTAAAATTAAAACCGCTAATTGTATAGCATTTCGGTAACATTATTATGGCTTAGTATTTAATTGGCTTGAAACGTTAAAGATGTTTTACGTCCACATTCAAAGTATATTGGTACATAATATGTATGTTCTTAGAAGTGGATCATTAGCTTAAGGGATCCTAAAAAAAATAAAAAAAAAAAAAAGACATTTTAAAATAAAGTAATGAAAACTTTGTTATGAAACACCGTATGTGGCAGGGGGAAGGAGGAGGTGCTATTCAATTTCCCGGGTCCCCTCCGAGAGATTTTTCTGTATCCGCCCCTGGTTCTATTACACCAACTTTCTAATAATAAAACGCATATTTAAACACTTTAAGTAATTTGTAACTCAGAAGGTCTATATGGGGGAAAAAAAGAAATTACTCTTAAAAATAGTCGAACATTTCTTCAAAACACCTTTTTACTAATATTCGGTTTAATAATAAGGTAAAATTCAACATTTTGTATGTATATTATCAGTTACATAAGTTACGATCAAAAATCTGCAAACATTCGTTGATAAAAAGATACTTTTCAATGAGCGAAACTCTGCATTTTTCTACTGTTGAGATAGGGAGAAAGTTGCGGAACGACACAAAATGGCGGACGCTGGAGCGTGTCGCCACTTAAGAGACGGATCGAGGGCTTTAGTTGAACCTAACTGAGCAAATTTCGAAAAGAACTATTAAACTTAGAAGTTAATTTTCTGTTGCAATTTTGTTCATCTAGTTCAATTGATCCTCTCATAGTAGGAAAACACGTTCCGATTTTCGAGATTTAATTTTCGACGCGAAATGGAAAATATTCACTATGTGACTGGAAATACCCTTTCGTTGAACATAACTAAGCATTTTTGGGAAGAACTATAAAACTTAAGAGGATATTTCTTGCTTCAAGAGTGATCATTTAGTGCAATTGAGCCTCTCATAATGGTAAAACATGTTTCGATATTCAGATTTTTTTTTTTTTTTTTTGAAGCGGCATGTAAAAATTCAGTACGCGATCCTCTTGTTGAACCTTACAGAGCAAATTTCGAAAAGAACTAATGCACTTAGAAGTTAATTTTCTGTTGCAATTATGTTCATCTAGTTCAATTGATCCTCTCATAGTAGCAAAACACATTCCAATATTCGAGTTTTAATTTTTTGACGCGAAATGGAGAAAATTCACTATGTGACTGGATCTACCCTTTCCTTGAACATAACTAAGCATTTTTGGGAAGAACTATAAAATTTAACCTCTTAACTGCGTAGCCCGAGCTGAGCTCGGGGTGAGGTTTATGTACCTTTAACTGTGTAGCCCGAGCCCCTTGAGTAGGGGCAGTGGACTTTCCTGCAATACTCGAAGCAACTAACCGCGGGTGTCTTAAGATAAATTCCGAAAAAGGAGCAACCGCCAGTAGGTGGAGAGTCAGTTGTCGATCTAATTTATTTCCGCTCACTGGACAGGCGCACGTGTTCGAGAGCTATGAATAAGTTCATCCTAACGCTGCTTGAAATGGATGTGTACTCAGAAATTGTATTATTAGATTGAAATTAGGTACTAAAAATGAATATTCTCGCAAAATGCTGAAAATGAAGTTTTCACTATAATTAATTATCAAATACAAAAAGATCTGAGTTACAAATCTTAGTCTGAAATAAATATAAACAGTATAACTAGCTTGCCTGCATAAAATCTTTATTAATCTGTTCAAATATAAATAACCTGTCAATTATACTTTTTCAAAAATATCATAAATTTAATCTTTCTTATAAAATGAAAGTTCATGGCACTAGCGTCCCTAGGAACTCTAAGTGACACTATTGTCCGATGGAATATGAACTTAATCTAATAATGTGGGTTATTTCATGTATCTTATTATTTTTTATTATGAATTCTTTTCGATTTTTTGCGTTAAATCCGGAATTGAGAGGAAAATTTTCTTGTCACACAACACAGTTCCGTAAAATTAAATTTTTAATATTTGCAAAAAAAAGATCATGTTTACAAGTGGTTTAAAATAATGAAATAAAAGCACCATTTTGGTTTTAAAAAAATGCAAAGTCCCCCCCCCCCCAAAAAAAAAAGCTGACATCTGTTTTGGAGTTACAAGCCCGTTTTTCAAAGCAAAAAGGTACGAGCTTATTGGTATAAAATGCATACTTTTCGATTAATTAAATTATTTTTTATGAAGTATGTAATACCATCACGAAACTCTTATGCTTTATCAACTCTTGAAGAGGAAGTATGAAAGGTTTTTAGAGCAAATTCAATGTGTTCAGAGTACTCTCCTAAACATTCGAGGTAATCTACAATACTTATCACTTAAAATTAATCCTGAACTTGGACTGATATTTGCAATTCAAGTCTTCTGAAATATATTTATTTACGAACTGTTAGGACAAACCCCTCTCAAGATAAAATTCTAACTTGTTATACCGATATCTGTTTTGCGCTTTTCTTTTCTCTACAGAATGCCTTTCCGTCAAGCTCTTAATAAATTTCCTAGTATGAAATAAATAAATATCTGAATTAAAAAGTAAATGGGGAAAAAATCAACAACTTTGGAAACAGCACAAGTTTACCAAAAACTCCAGTTACATGTTTCGGGAAAAGGGGGGGGGGGGGGCAAGGCAGACCTTTTTCATAGAAATTTTTTTTAAACTTAGATATGGACTTTATTGGATGTTCTGATTACCTTATAACATTCAAAGCTCACATCTTCTTATATTACAAGTTTCTCATTGCAATCCTCCTCTTCACTGCAATACCCTTCTATCTGCACCTTTTTTTTTTTTTTTTTTTGCAAATTAGTGCTGTTTTAAACGATGTTAAACTTATTAATCACCTAGTGCTTCAAGTTTTTATTTTAAAATAGAAAAATCTTACATATTGCACCTTTTATGCAAATGTTTTCGAAGGAAAATATTAATTATTTTAAGATGAAATTGCGAAACGCTTCTCATACACCTGGTAAAGCTCGAACTGGAAAAACTGCAGAGAAACATGATGCATTATTATATATGCAGGGTGTCTCAGTTAAATGTTTCAGAGCTCCTAGGAGGGGTGGGGTGCATCCTGACGACTTGAAATTATATCACATTGTGGGGTCGGAAATTCTTTCTCTACCCGAGAAATTCGACATATGCCAGAAGTATTGTGCGAGTTTTGTTGGCAAAAAAAAGAGCATTAAATTTAGATTTAAAATAAATATCTAGTACGTTTTTCTCAAATTTTGAGTTGTGTCACTTTCCTTGCAAGAGTGCGAGAGATAAAGATATAATTAGAGAGAACATAAGCAGCTGGTGCACAAAAAAGTTGGAGATACATGAGGGGAGGGGAGGGGAGGGGGGTAGGTAGATGGCGCCTGTACAGTGTACAGGTGACTTTTTCTAAAATTTAATTTTAACGTTATTATTGATTAACAGACCTTTTCTCAAAATGTCCGGGGCACGACCTCAAATATTGGGATTAATGGTCATATGGTATTTCTTTCAATTCGATGCTACATTTTTTAGTTTTTATAAAATAATAGGAACCTTTTCTTTTGAAAGAAAAGAGGGCAGTTGTCCCCCATACTAGTCGATTATAAATATATGTAAACAGAGAGAGAATCTAGTTGGTCGTTTTCATTTTATTACAAAGAGTCAGCTGAATCTAAACTTGTGCGGCGTTTTAGTTTGTGTAAACTAAACGTAGTGCAAAAAAATCGTGGCATAACGTGAATCAATTAAATGTATCAATCTGCAATGATGTAGTTTAGGAGAACGAAGGGGAAGGGATGCTGCCTCCCGAAATATTTGAATTTCTATGGTAAAAATAATGCAAATTGTTACGTTAAAATCGTTCAAAACCACCTTTACTTATGCTGTTGCTTTTTGTGGTCCCAAATCCCAAGTTGAGGCTAGTAGTTTTCATTCTAATCAATATGTTCTTCCTGTTTTTCCTTTTTTTAAAAAAATAAGATTTAAAAAGTAGCAGTTATCACATCGGGTCACTTTTACTATTATAGAGTGACAAGGTAGAAAATACAACACGTGTGTGTGAGCTGTTTGCACCCCAAAAAGATATCTATTCAGAAACGCTTAGAATGCGATGCGAATAAAGGATTTCAGACACTCCCAAGAGAGACAGATGAATACGGAAACAGGTTCGCTGTCGTATCAGTGCATTCCATTAGCCCTCCTTTCTTTGCCACAAACACAATTGTGGAAAGTGAAGTTTTATAATAGCAAGATTCACTAACAGCTGGTGAATTTGAATAGAAAATCTTAAGTCAAAAAAATGTCAATAAATAAATAAATAAATAAATAAAATAATAATAAATTTAATCAATGATAAAAAAAAATCATTAAATAGTACAGTAAAATCTCATTGCAGCGAATACCTATGCAAAGAAATTTCCATTTCAACAAAATAAATATTCAATCCCATTTTTATTTCTAGTATACATTCAACACAAGATGACTGGTTTTAGAAGAAATTGATCAGAGAATATTCTTACTTTTCATTCTGAAGCTGAAAAAGTAAAATATAGTTCTGCTATAGGAAAAAAATATTTAAAATCAGTGAAACATAGTAAAATACTCTAGGTTTCACGAACAGACATTATGTTTATGAGACCTAAGGAATAGTATTTCTTCCTCGTCAAAAGTATCATCACTTCACCAGTAAAAACTCGACCTGTCTCTTCACCTCAAAACATCTTTAATGTAAAGTAAATTTCAAGTAAAGTTTATTTTAATATTTTTAGTTAAAAGGTAAATGAGGTAATCTGTATTGCGTTTTTTTTCTCTTTTCTTTTTTTTTTTTTTTTTCAATGTGTTTCAAATCAATATGTGCTGAAAAAATATTTTTCTTTTTTTTCCTTTAACACATTTAGTTCTCTTCCGGTAATACTTTCCATAAAATTAAAAAAAAAAAAAATCTGTTCGGAGTATCCGAAGATTCGGACAAGGTTCTACTGCATATAGTAAACAATCTAGAATGTAAAATAAGAAATAACAACGTCAAAAAGCACGATTGCAGACTACTGAAGACACGTGTTTCGGCGTTACAAGGAACGCCTTTTTCAACGCAAAAGAAATGAGCTTATGGAGGAAAAGACATCCGAAAGCTCATTTTTTTTTGCATTGAAAAAGGCGTTTCCTTGTAACGCCGAAGCACGTGTCTGGAGTAATCTGTAATTTGTGCTTTTTTGACGTTGTGTCACTTCTTATTTTACTTTTTGACACAAAGGTATTTATTTAACTAATCTTGGATGTATTCAAAACGAAGCAATATCCCTACAATTCACGATATATTTTCAATAAATATGAACAAGAAAATTAAATGATGCTTTGATTATACACATAAATTGGATCGATATTAGGAGAAGAATACTTCTTATACGATCTTTTCGTTATTCCCCTCCCCCTTTTATTCTCCTCCCTTTTAACAAATGTTGCAACCGAATCCAAGCAATTTAGTTTTTATCATGATCAAATTTTCACCGTCACTTGGGACGTTTAGCAATTAATATGAAAAATTAAGAAACAAGAACAAATTTTAATAGTTTGAAAGAAGAAAGGATAAAAATACAAAAATGTATGCTTTCCCCTCTTACTTATATATACACGTATAATATATGTGCATTAGTTTAAACATATACTAACACAACCCAGATCTTTTTCGAGTACTAATTCTAATCACAGAAACGAGATTCTAATGCTCGTTCAAGCATGAATTCCCATGTTGATTCTTCTACAATAGTTCAGGTTTTCTTTTGAAAGGGGATTAATTCTGTGCTCTTGCTTTTCATGGGTGCAATGTCTGACTGATAAGGTGTATACTGGCTATGCATGCGCACTTCACAGTAGCTACATTGTTATATCTACAACGAGAAGGCCTTCATTCTTTGTTGAACATTCGATGCATTTAGAACATTTTCTTCTTAGCGAATACGTATATGCTTCATAATGTCAGACGCAGATTATTCGAGCAACGACAGCTCTGATTATAGTATTTATTCTAATGACCAAGAATCTTCTGATGAAGAAAACAGCGCAGATGACAATTTAGCCAAATCCCCCCCCTATCTCCGCCGAAAGAATACGTACTCCCACAACCCGACAACGATACTTGAGTCGCTAGTCACCATCTTTATATGGGGCCCTCCCCTCCCCTGCGCAAGTCACCATCTTTATTTGGGAGCCCTTCCCTCCCCTGCTTGGTGGTTGGGTGGACCGGTACCAGTAAAGAGGAAAAATTTGCCGGTCCTCAGGTTTTTTTGCAGGTCCTCGATTTAAAATCTATATAAATAAAACAGTCAATATATATATACGTATGCGTGTGTGTATGGCGCCCTATATAAATCCACAGTTTACGTCGGATCTCGAACAATTTGGCAGGGAGGTACTTGAGCACCCAAGAAAGAACGTAAGGGGGTTTTCGAACGCGAAAAAAAAAAAAAAAAAAAAAAAACAAACCGTTTGAATTCTAATAATAAGATCCAAAAATGGCGTTTTTCTATAATATGAGGGCAAAAAAAAAAAAAAAAAAATGCTCACAAAAATTAGAATAAAATATCCATGGAAACCACTGATTTTTCTGCATCATTTGTTCCAATGTCCCAAGGTGATTAGAAAGTGAGTTACAACTGTTTTTAACTAATTTCAATCTTAAGATGTAGGTAAGCCTTCAATTTGAAATTCGTTGCTGCTTACGGTCATTGCTGAACAATGATTTTATAAAAATTAGTAGCGTGACGAAAATCATTGAGAAGAGAGATCTGTTGCCGTTTTTTTTTCTCGAATATGAACAAAACAATTCTACCTTTTGTTTTGAGGCTTTTTCAATAATTGGGGGATTTAAAAATTTTCTATTTTGGTAACTTTTTCTCGCTTCGTCAGGAAATTTTGAAGATTTTTAATATTATTTAGCCTGATCGTTTGACATAACGTGTATTTTCGAGGTAGACCGATTGAAGCCCGGGTGACGCAGCTATGAAATAAACAAATTAAAAATTCTTTATTCAAAAACAAATAAAGAAATAAATGTAAAAGTCTAATAATATCCTATGTAACGGTTTTTGCATGAATTTGGTGATTAATTTTCAAAATTGCCTGATTTTTCTCAAATGCTCACTTACTTATGAATAGTTGTTACAACAATTAGCTATCTACAACCTTTGCTATAAAATGTTTTGCAACAAATCTCTAATATGTAGTAAAAAAAAAAAACTCGACTGCCCACTAACTTTTTCCACAACAATCCGCAAGTCAAAAATTTCCCTTTTTTTTGAGAAAAAAAAAAAAAAAAAAAAACAAAAAACAAAAAATAAAAAGAAAAGGAGAAAAAAAGGGGGGGGGGATTCTCCGGTCAGATTAGATTTTTAGCAGATTTTTCAGGTTCTGCGAGTCATTTTCTTTTTTTTTCATATAAAAAATAATAATAAATAAGGCAAGGAAAAAAACTGACCGGTCCGGGAGTTCTTTTAAAAAGATGTTGCCGGCCCGCGGGTCAAAAAAGGTTGAAAGAAAAATCAATTTAGTGCTTAGGTATTATAGCAGTCACTGGCGTAATCAGAATTACCATCTGGGAACTGGGCCGTAGCTTACGGCTCCTGCTTTTGAAATGCTCCTAAGTGACTAAGATTTTGATTTAGCCAATGGCTAAATCCAGTGGCGCACATGGCAACCCCGCGGTGCGGGGGGGGGGGCGCAAGAAGTATGAGGGCGTACGTTCAGGAAAATAAGCACTATGTTGAAATTTAAATCTTGCGGGGGGGGGGGAAGAGCATCAAAGTCTATCTACGCCCCTCTCCCCATATTTTAGTCGGATCCTGCATTTGATTTTGATTTCAGTTACAGTTGAGGTAAACCTAACCTGATAGCGTCGTAATGTTATCATTAGGATCTGCTCAGCCTTCAAAATGCTGCCAGGTTAGGTTTGCCCCATCTACAGTTACATTTTGTAAGCAAACTCTTCTTCAATTGTAAGTTTGTAGACGTCGGTACCGAATGACAATATAACATATACGAAGCATTCAAGTTTATCGTTTAAAAAAAATACAATCGCTATTGAATTTTTTGCCGGTTTGAAATTATTAATATAGAACACGATAAATTATAAATGTTTCAGTCTGAATTTCATTGCTAGAAAACATTGGTTTTAAGTTGGTTGGAACCAAGGAAACAGTAGCACACCCAAGTAAATGGGTGTGACTGAAGCCATACGTGATGAAAGTTAATGCCCCAGCTTTTGGCTACTATATTAAAATTTATGCAGCAAAACTACAAACCGTTAGTTTGTAAAAAAATAACATTGCTTATCATAGTATGATCATGTAGCAAATACTAAGCTTCGCAGTTTTAATAAGCAATCTAATTATCCATAGAATATAAAGAACTTCATTTTACAGTTTGTGGTAAGGGAAAGTTATTTCAACTTCCATCAATTTTTTTTTAATCTTATTTTTTCAATTTTTAAGTTAAATTGATTTAGTTGCGCAGTTTTAAAAGTTGAACAGCAAATTTCAATAACTAAACTAGTTGATTAGCATTTACAAAATATATAACGTCTGTCTGAATATAAGTAAATATTTCGGAATTTCGTAGTAAAATGCTTAGAGGTCCTTTTGAAGCTAGGAGAATTTCAAAATGGTTTCCAGAACAAACCTAAGAAAAGAGAAAGCCAAAATGAATACATTCCACCTGTCATCGTCAACCTACCCCTTGCACCTCAGGGACAGCGTTCCCTCCCACTCTTTAGAAACCATCGCGCGCTGGATCCCCATAATGGCTAGATTGATCAAGCAGAAGCTCCTTTGTAAAACGAAAGGAGTAGCAACCCAGGAGGTCCTAAAAACCAAATGCATTGCTGGGAAGTGAACATTTCTCTTCAAAATGTTTACGCAGAAAATGACCTTTTTTGGCGAAGAAGTTCTCGCAGTAAAGAGGTTAATACCCGCAGTTAAAATTCTTCAAAATAAGACTCTTGACCTTAAGTTTATATATACAGTGTATCAATTTTATGTATGAGTTTTAATATACAAGGTGTCTCAAAGGTACAAAAAAAAAAAAAAAAAAAAAAAAAAAAAAAACTTGTCTTAAAATTAGAAACTGGCTTCCATAAATGGATTAAAGTAATGAAAAAATGTATAGAGATTCAGAGCTGGAAACTTCAGTGTGGCGGAAATCTTATCTGAAGCAATAGATCTGAAATAAGACAAAAATAGTGACTGATGCGACATTTTTATTGGAAGATATTGATACATATAGCGTATTAGAGGAAAACTGTTTCTTACAAGAAATAAAAAAATACACTGCACATTCACAGAATACATGGAGAACAAGTTTAAAATACTTTAACACTAGAAAGACGGAGGGGCCTGTGTGCGTAGTTTGTTGTTTAATAACTCGGATAATATCTAACGGAACTTAATGGAATTTTCTGACTTTTCATTATATGACACTATTTGAATGCTTGTTTAATCATTTAATCATTCGCCTCATAGTACTGTTAATATTGATCCTTATACCTAGAAAGACGGGAGGGGCCACAGTGGCCCCTAAGCATTTTGACAATTTAAAAATTTATTTTTTCTTTTCTCCTAATTGTTGTAGCATAAAAAAATGCCATTCACTCTAGTTTAACCTGTAATTTCCTCTTTATGCAGCCGGTTGGATATCCAAATGCTATAAACAGTACCGACTGCTCACTGTCCTAACGGTGGCCATTGCTCTTAGAAAGGAAAACGAATTCAACCTTTTGCCCAGTATAGAGAGAAAAACTAAAAATAATTAAGTACTAAGTTTTTATTTAGTCATGAAAGGAGGTGTATCAGGCATGTGGACTCCCTCAGGAAGAATTTTTAAAAGAATTCACTCCAGAAATGGGTAGGGGCCACACTGGCCCTTTCAGTCTTTCTAGGTATACAGAAAATGTCAGTCGTTCTAGTGTTAACTAAGAAAAATTATTTAAGTTGTCTAAATGTGCACTGAAATGCGTTCCGAATGTGCTCGTTAAAAAGGAAATGTACCGGAATGTGCACTGGATTGGTTATGAATGTTTCTTGCTTAGGATATGTGTTAAATTTAAACTTGTAAACATATTTCAGAACAGATTGGGATCACATTGGGTACACTTGTGAAATTATAGTTTTATTTTGTTCAAATATAATTTCAACAGCTTCTTTAACTACTAGTCGATAGAATCCCACAGTATGATACTAATAGAAATTTTGTTGCAATAAACTGCCACCTGTTGTTCCAAATGTTAGTCCCAAATGCCTTAACAAACAATGGCCATTCCTGGTTGAAGATCGTCCATTGCCCAGCGGTGGATGATGCCTCTCGTGATTGCTATATATTTCATTGCACAAAATACTGGTATGATCAAAGGAGTGTTGTATAAGTGTTTTAAGAAGTTCTAAAAGAGAGGATAAGTGTCAGTTTTGTTCTAAAAGTATTCATAAATTTTAAAAGAGTACGTGCTCTTAGAAGTGTTTTGGAAACTGTTTTAAAAGCGTGCGTCAAATGTTCTAAACAATTAGACAATTGTCCGAGTTCAAAAACTGTTTGAAAATGTTCAGTGTACTTTTGCGCTAAAAAGTATAATCTACGAAATGTGAAATGATGTTCTAAATGCACAAATGTATTAGAAAATGCGTAAGCCTTACTTTAGGCATTATTGCCTATTTCTCATGACTTGGGAATTCACAAGTTTAGTAGAAACATTGAACCACAGAGTAAAAGAAACAAGCTGTCTCAATGCATAACGATTCGTGTGATGTATGTTATACGCAGATGATGAGAGGAAACGCCTTAGATGTTTCGCGAAGGTAGTTGAAAGAGGTTCTTTTTGCTACTGCATGCCTGAGAACTTATTGAGCAATCACGATTGCCTATTGTTTTCACTTGACGGTCTTTGATGCCCGGTTCCTTTTTCAGTTTGAACCAGGGACCTCTGCAGCACCACCGCCCGCCGGCCTTTGCATCCTCTGGTCCTGAGCACTGTCCCCCGGAATCCGCTTCTGGGCGGTGGTGTCCATGTAATACACACACGCCTACGTTCATACACACAAGCCTACATACACACACAACTATACACACGTAACTGCCCAGGAGGAGGGGCAGGGGTTGGGGGACAGGAGCTGTTTCTAGAATCAATAACCATAATGAGTAGGGTTCTGTCGCAACTCGTGATTGCGAAACACATAATTTGAATTCAAAACTTAAGAATTCAAATTATTATTATCCTTTTCTTAATATTGTTTTGGATTCAAGGTAAGTTTAAACCGGGGAAAGTACATGTTCTAAAAAAAAATAAATAAATAAAGAACTGTAACAGTTCCATGTACATGTTAAACTCCGTATGCTAGATAAATGGCAAAGAGCCACCAATGTCAAACACTGTAAAGCTCTAAAACAATCGCTAAGGAAAATTAAAAATTAATGTGGTTCACCTTTGCTTGCCTATTTAAGATTGGACATAAAATATATCGAAGCCATCAATAGTTGGGGCAATTTTCTGTCCATTCATGTAATTTTTAAAGTGTTGCGTGCAGTGAAGAAAACCAGTCATACCTTACAAAAAAAGACCTGTTTTATTTTTCTTAATAAAAAAATGGAGCACCAAAAAATGGAGATAGCTGGACTTCGTGTCACATAATAAAATGACCGTCTCATTTTATACTATGCTCAAAAAGACATAAGTTTTGTTTACGTAATGCTTTTAACAGTTAAAATTACAATGTTTTGAAACCCATAACTGCAAACGTTCGAAGTTAATAGGTATGCTTTAATTTTTCTGCACATAAAACGGATAAAACGAATAACTATTTACAAAATTGTGTACTTAGCTTAAAAAATTTTCTTTCTTAATTGTGCATTAAGTTTTAACGTTGATATTATTACAAGGACACATAATTTCAAAATAAATAGTTTATAATATTTCAACTCTATTTTTCACGGAGAATTTTCTTCAAAATAATGAAGACCAAAAATTTTGAAAATTTCTCAAAAACATATTTTTTGACCTCATTTAGAAGAATTAATGCAAATATTTTCGATTTGTGGCATTAAAAAATGAGTTTATAGTAACAGCTGAATTCTATGGAAAATCGGCAAACGAAGAAGTCAAGTCCTTCAGTAAATAAAACTCAGATAAGCCTTTTAAGGAAGTTTTTCGATTACCAGCATTAATATCAAGTATAACTGCAAGGACAGTATCAGTGGAACGTAGTTATATAATATTTTCGTCACTACCTTTCGAAAATAATTATTTGCATGCTTAAGACAAAAGTGTTTATTTTTTTTATTTTAAATGCATAGGCAAATTCGCTGCAAGGACTCAAAGAACTTGTTACATATACAAATAACTAGTACAGAATTTGAATATAACTAAACTGGCTTTTGATATTTTACTTCAGTGATCTATTATAATCTTGAATTATTAAACTTAAAATATGGAAATACAATGGACTTTTAAAAAAATAAGATTAAACGTGTTATATTTTTTCTCAAATTGTGCAAATTTGTATGTGTTAGAAAAGCATATGATCTGATTATAAACTGTATTAGTTTACGGACCAGTAAGTCAGCAATTGCTGACGCAAGATGTTACACAATCTTAATTGTAATCATTCCATTTCGTTTCCACACTCTTTGCTTGTAAACAAAAGGAAATAAAGTTATTATGTAACAACTTAATTGATTAAATAGTTTGCACACAAGTGCATTAATGAATTTTTTTCTACACAAAAGAAACCGATTCAAAGTTACATTAAAAGTATCATTAACAGTTTTACACATTCAAAATCTGCAAGTTTTAAATGTTTAAAATAAAAATTATCAACAATAAGGATACTTTAGTAAGCATTAGCTATTTTATGCAACCCAGTCGCTATTTCCTCTTAAGCATAGTTCCGTTAATGTTTAAATGAATATTTTAAACTCCATTTAGCTCCATTTGCAAAAGGAAGTGAGTAAACAAAACCTGCAATTAGCCCAATTTTAAAAGCAATTCGTTTTATGTTTTAACTAGGAGGCATATTACTAATTTTAACATTTCAAAATCGTTTGAATTAGAACAGATTTTCCATTTTACTAGTTACAATTTTCTTAGTACTGAATGAATTAAGTTATTTCGTTTAAATTATGTGATGAAAAACAGAACTATTATTGTTAACTATAACTATTATTGTTCAGTATTGGACGCTAACTTGATTATATTATTCCGATGCGAATTACGAAACATAACTAGTTCGTATCAAGTATAAAAATACCTTAATCACAAAATGTTTATATTTAATTAATGCATTGAGACATATTATGTATTGAAATACTGAACAAAAAACACTAACTAATACGTTGTGGCTATAATGTTTTTTTTTTTTTTTTTTAAATCTTTCATTGGAATCTTAGTCCCTGGTATAAAAGGTTAATACACATCTAAAAACAAATGCTCCAAATTGAATCAGAGTTGGTTTGTATGCTGTTCTGCTATTGTTTGAAACATTGCTTACTTCTTGAGATACAGGAAATGGTATGGGAAAAGAATTTCGACTTTACTACCGCCTTTGAATCTAATTAGAATCACTTTCCTTAATGTTTTCTCCAATTTCGTTTGAATCTTTGCATTTTTTGTTTCAAACAGAGCAACCGCAAATAAATAAATAAATAAATAAAATAAAAAATAATAAATGCTTTCCCACATTCACGTAGGAAATAAAAATTTTTTCAAAAACCAATCAAGATGGGTTAAACAGGACCCGAAAAGTGTAATTGCAAAGCTCATGAAACTTTTTAAATTCAAAAATAAAAAATGCTCACTGATTTAATGCTGAATAATTCCGCGAACTAAATGTAAAACAAAGTTAAAATGAATAAATATTTTTTACCATTTTGTGAATGTTGTAAAGTACTTAACATTCTAAGGGTCATTGAAGTGAAAATTCCCTTGATTACTTTGGTAAAAGCAACAGCTTGAAGTACAAAAAGTCGATGTTTTCATACCTGCATGTCCGACCCATACAGCTATAGGGGAGAAACGGTGTCTCCCATTAATGAAAAAGTTAAATGAATAAAAAGGTTTGATTTGAAATTTGACGAAATGTAAAGTACCCATATATATATATATATATATATATATATATATATATATATATATATATATATATATATATATATATATATATATATATATATATATATATATATATACAGTTGAGCCCGCTTAATGGAATAGGCTATTTGGCATGAAAATTTATTCTAATAAGCGGGATATTCCATTATCCGGGATAAAAATAACACACATCAACGGTGTAGTACATTGAAATTTTATTGCATTAAGCGGGATATTCTATTATCCGATATTCCATTAAGCGGGCTCGACTGTATATATATATATATATAATATATATATATATATATATATATATATATATATATATATATATATATATATATATATATATATATATGTATTATATATATATATATTATATATATATATATATATATATATATATATATATATATATATATATATATATATATATATATATATATATATATATATATATATATATATATATACATATATATATATATATATACATATATATATATATATATATATATATATATATATATATATATATATATATATATATATATATATATATATATATATATATATACATATATATATATATATATATATATATATACACTATTAAGGTACTCATATTAAAGATTAAATATAAAATTTAAGTTTACAAATAATAATGAGGGAAATTGAGGTGTCATAGTATTATTAATTTATTTTAAAAAAATTACGATGGTTATGATGATTTTTCTATACTATAAAAACAATAACCTTAATTATAACCTTAATTTGGCATTAGTCTTCTGCAAAACTCTTTTGAAAAAGTTTGCTGAAATAGGGATAAATTGAAAATTGAATCTTTTACTTTTGGTGATATGTTCTCGAAAATGCGTTGTGTCCCATTACGTTTTCTTCGATACAAAGACAGATTCAAGACTTCTTCAAGAGAGATGCAAAATTGCGTGTTTGGAGCTTCAACTTGGAAAAAAATGGACTGTTAGGGACCCTCTCCCCGTATTATAACAGAATATCTTTTAAAATTTCATTTCAGGAACTTCCAAAAAATAGCAGAGGGAAATATAGTTTGAACCTCATTCCTTCCTCTAAAATTACCAAAAATTGTTTAAAATCGCAATTTTAAGATCTTAGGTTGGAAAAATTCCAAAACATATCCGTCCATGCGGACATATGTAGAAACATTGTACATATAGATTGCAATTCGTTAAGATGCAAGACATATCAACCATTGTAATGTTTTTTTTCTTTATATGTTCAAACATAATATGACGCCTCAATATTTACCGACGTTCGTGTTTGCTCCATCCTATCTGGCTGCCATCAAAGACTCCATAGATAATTCATTGTCCCGAAAGACATCTTTGATTTATCGTCCTATCGCACTTTTAAATATAAGAAGGTCGATACAGAAATATTGCATGTACATTAACTTTTCGAAGTTCATACCTTTTTTGCTAGAGCTGTTGGCGTAAATAAAAACTTTGAAGACGTGGTTATGGGAAAATCAAGAAATAAAATAAAAAATTTCAGTTAAAAGCAATGCATTTGCTTTTAGCAAGTTTGTTTTAGCTTTCTCAATATTTCATTAACTAAAAAAAATGGGAATTTAGAAAGATGAACACTGGGGCTCTCTAAAATTCTCAAAATCTCAAAATAGATTTCCTTTTCTCTGTTCGCCTACCTTAACATTGAGATCTAAAAAACAACGATAAAAAGCAATACACACTAACATCCTGTTTGATAATCAGGTTAATGGCAAGATCGAAAAACACCAATAAGTTATATGTTTACTTACTGAACTATCGCTCGCTTGAAGCTTCTAAACTAACTTGGGGCTTTCATTTAACGCATTTAGTTTTGTCGGTGAGAGCTTTCGACGTTATTGTGCATCTTTCAAAATAATTTCCAAAATCCTTCAAAAGATTTTGTGGGTCAGTTCAAACTCTCATACGCCATATTGGAAAAATAACTTGTAGACACAAGTTGCCATGCTGCCAAAGAGAAATAACTTAAACTTTTAAAGGCAACTGTTTTTTTTTCTCTTTAAATATAATTGTAGACATTTTACCGTGCTACACAGTGATGAATACTCAGCATAAATAGCACAAGTTAAAATGAAACTTACATTACAAAGAGAAGGAGATAAAAATAAGAGCAAATGTTCCAGTCGCCGAACGCACGATCTCCTTCACTGCGCACAGGCAGCTGTCAAAGCTAGAACCAAGTTAGTTTAAATGCTTCAAGCTTGCAATAGTTCAATAAGTAAACATGCAACTTATATGTGTTTTTCGATCTTGTTATTAACTTAAATATGAAACAGGATGTTAGTGTGTATTGGTTGTTAATGTTGATTTTTAGATCTTACTGTTAAGGTAGGCGAACACCCTTATTTTCAAAAAAAAAAAAAAGATTTTGAGAAATTTATAGATCAGCCAAAGTGTTATTCTTTCTAAAATCGCATTTTTTTTATAAATCGATGAATTATTCAGAAAAAATAGAAGAAATTTGCTAAACGTTAATGCACTGCGTTTAACTGAAATTTTCTTTTTCTTTCCTGATTTTCTCATAACCACGTTTTCAAAGTTTTTATTTACGCCAACAGCTCTAGCGAAAAAAATATTAATTCTAAAGATTTGAAACTTTGCAAAAATGATAATTAAACATATAACTGAGGTGTAAACTTTGAAATATTAATGTACGTGCAATACGTGGCTTGGAAATAATGATCAATTAAACTTAGGGGGCAAAAAGCACGTTTTTCGGCTGAATCTTTCAAGCATTAACTGACCCATAAAACCTGTCTCTAGTTGATTATTTCCAAATTTCAGAGTCATATCACTCTCTGGTATATAACGAAGAGATAGACACAAAAAGTTTTTTAAAAATTATGAAAAAGTGAAGGCACTGGAAGTGTTGAGGAAATGGTAGTTTTCTGCTAAAAATGTATGTTTTTTTTAATAAAAAAAAACTATATAAAATATTTTATTTAACGAATAATTCGTCAAAATGTGTTTTATGTCATTTTTACTAAGTGTACAAAGTTTTAAAAAGGTGTAATAATTATTGAAGGAAAACATATTTAGGGTGTTCGCCTACCAACACTGATTCTATAATGAGTAAAAGTCTTTAACAACGCTTTTGCCGTTCTTTTGGGGGGGGGGGGGAGTTAAAGTTTTGTACTTTCTTTTGTTGAAATAGAAGACTTGTTTTTGTAAGACTAAATCTGCTGCTATGGCGAATTTGCAGTTTCTTTGTTGCCAATAAATACCTTACAGATATTCACACCTCCTATTCTTAAATTTGATACTTCATTCATCGCTATTTTCATTGTAGAATATCAGTAAGCATCAATTTATCTTTCTAACAGAAGTTGGGCAAGCATTTTTCGTGTAATTCAAAACTTGAATCAAACCATGTATTTTACCAAATAATTGGGTGTTATTGCTCAAACTACTCCTTCGATATTAAAGTAGTTTATATTTAATGTTAACACATTTCTTTGCCCTTACTTATATTACATTAAATATTTGGACGGTTCAGGATTTTACCAAAATAAACGTCCCAAAATTTTCGAAAATAGTAATCGATATATATCGGAAAATAAATCGATATTTAAAGTTCAGCGAAATATCAGAATAGCATTTAATCATCAAGATGTAGGTGGTTTCGAACCCAATATTGTATTCCATCCCAATAACGACAATTTAATTGATGTTCTTGAATAGGATTACACTAATCGGTAACTATCAAGAAGGTTCAACTTCCTAGAGAGCGTAAAACATTTATTTACGTGTAATGAATGTATTTTTATTGCTAGAAAGTAAAACAATAACAACAAAGAAATGTCAATTCATTCTGGCATAGAATTTGATTTGAACATATTTGTTAAATTTCAGAAAAAAAAATTACAGCCACATTTTTATTTTCCAAAAAATAAAAAATAAAAAATATTCCTGACTGGAACTACAGCCCAGATACCAACCTTTTTCACAAAAATGAAAAGCCCAGATAAAGTGAGTACTGAAAATGAAAATGTGGCAAAATGATCAAAATAAAAGTGGCCAATTGCTACTGAATAAAAGTTTAAACTTTCAAGTCTGCCTTTACATATTCAGTTTCTCAAACTAGACCACTGTTAAACGTTTTTGAATTAAATGCTCCAAACATGTTTTCAATGTGTACTTTGAATTTTCAGTGTAGTAAACTTAACTAATATAACTCACATTTATGTGTAATAATCTAATCGCAAAATTTCACATATCTAATGCTCCCGAGAGCTATTCTTCTTCCTTAATGGTTACAGCCATCCTCAGAAAAATACATTCCTTCTTGTTACCTAGTGAACATACCTTATTTGTATAAAAGGAATGTGGCATTTTAAATATGCAACATTTTAAATTCATAAAGGTATTTAAAGTATGAAAAGTTACCTTCGATACATTACTTCCATTTTCCGTCGTTTTATTTTGACAGATATATGGAATATTTCCAGCAGAAATGCTCTTTAGTGCCTTATTTATACGTTTTTAGTTCTATACTTAACCTGTACACCACGCTTGCTCAAAGTGTGAAATAAATTTTGTTTCTTTATTACTTTATTTTTTATGTTTGCTGAATTAACTAGCCCTATTTAACGTATTTCGTACCTTTCATTGAATAAAACATTGAATTGACCAGGGACATAAAATCATTTCACCATTAAAAGTTAGTTGACAACTTAATTTTATAACATTTTTTTAAGATTGAGAGGAAACTTTTTTCTCTAAATTTTTACAACATTTATTTTTTTACTGTTTTGGTTTTATTCTTTGACGGTTTTATTTTATCTTAACATTTTAAGTATAATTGAGAAGTAATAATAAATTTTCTTACTGGCATTACCCCGCATTAGGCAGCATGCCGGAAAGAAAGCGAAATGACCAGCATACCGGGAAATTCAAATTTTCTGGCATGCCGGAAAATTCGAGGTTTATTTTGCAACAAAATAAAAGGAAATTCTCCATTCAGTTCCAATCAGAAAGTATCAGTGCTTGTTATTTATAGTTGGTCATTATTAATGAATTTAATTGTGTGCCAATAAAATAATCAATTCAGAAGAAATCATTGTTACTAATATTCGAACATATTTTTTTAAATAAATTATTTTAGGTTGCTATTAGAGAGGTAAGTTTAATTTTTATTTATGGAATAGCAGTGGTAATTTCTTTAGCACTGGCTTAGGAGCGGTAACTTACTGATTAAAAGTTTATTAAAGTTTAATTCATTCTTTATAAAATTATTCGTCAGTAAATAATATTTTTCTTGTTAAATAATCAATGGACATTGTTAGTTCATATTTTTACAAAATTAAACTGTTCATTAATTCTAATGAGATATGCATACAATTTATATTATTTGCTTTTAAGCTGAACATATATTTGTTACAGTATTATTATTTTTTTCTTAACCTCAATTTTTCCGTCATGCCGGCTAATGCGGGGTAATGCGGTAATGGGCTCTTACTGAGCAGTGAGATCAGTGAGTGCTACAAAGCTGACCCGTCTACGATGTTGTAGTTTTTATAGAATTACGAGTTAAGTTCAAAGATTGGTTTTTGTTTCATTTCTTTAAACCGGATACACAACCAGTTTGCCCTAAAAGTATCTTTTATAGAAATAATAAAGCTTGTGCACATAAAGATGAGCTTGTTTGTTGACAAACTTACTATACGCAATTGTATACCAACTGAAAGAAGAAAGAAGAGTACTACAGAATTAAACGTTTCTTGAAGAATGAAATTGCTTTAAAAGAAAGTTTTACTCTAAAATCTAAAATAAAATACTACTGATTCTTGACTGTTTTTCGAAGTATATTTTCGATAAGTAAGCTTTACATTTGAATTAAGTAAGTAGGAGAACCAAGCCCTACCTAACAATTAACATTAAAAAAAAATTATGTATTAATGAAAATAAAAAGGACAATACCTCCTACCTTTCATAACGTAAGTCAAGATTCTGAATAAAATTTGTCAGTATTAACAAATACAAAATTAAGTACCATTATGTTTAAAAAAATGGATTTTCCCGACAGTCACACAATTTGCCCCACTTCATCAGGTTATACCTTACTTCAATAACATCACAAAACATATTGTAATCATTAAAAATAGTATTAATTATCTAAGTTACAATAAACCAAGAAAAAGGTAGAAATAAAAATTGAAATTAACTTTAAATGAACAAAATAAGCTTAAAAATACAATTCATTTTTGTTATTTAGTGAGAAACAATAGACTTGTGACACATTTTAGATATTTAACCTATCTACAAGCCTTGCAGAATTTTTCTTCATTCGTCTTTGAGAATTTGCCTTTTTTTTTTAATTATCTTACCTGCTGCCATTCCCTTAAAGACAGAGAACATTCGTTGTGCAACTTGGACGGGCATTTCTATTAAAATTTGTGTATTCATTAGGAGAAAATATGCCTAAGACAGCGCAGTCTCACACCTTAAAAATCACTACTTCACATTTTTTTTCGATTCGAAGGCATAATTAACGGTTTTTACAGAAACAATAATTAGTGTGCGTTTGTGTTTTTTTTTTTTTCATTTTAAAGTTTTAATTAATTAACTTTATTTTTGGCAACTAGACATAAAAGAAAATTCGAAATGCTTTATTTATAATTGAAAGAAAGAGCAGTGCAGACGATTCTATTTATTTAAGCGGACATTTTCCAAGAACTTTATGTATTTTCTAAAGTATATATTTTTAATAACTACTTAGTAAAGGGAGAAATTAAACACCGAGGCGTTTATTTATTTCGGAAACAATTAAAAAAAAATTATTTAAAAATATACTAGGTGCATTGCTTAAAAGAGGCTACTACTTTATTTGTTAGTTTATTTATTTTTTACATATCTAGTGCATGAGACAGGCAAATTTGGTTTTTAGATATTAACTTAAAAAGCTAAAAAGCTATGCTTTACATAATTCTGCAGTCTTAAATAAGAGGATATTGATCAGATGTTGAAAGTCAATGTTCTACATGGAAACGTAGGCTTGTTTAGCTCTAGTTGGAACTTCTAAAACATACATTGAGTTTCGAAGCATATGCACTCCTACTTTATAAAAAATTTTTTACTTATCGTTGCCATAACCTTTTGTCATACGTATAAAGCTCGTTGCAACAAAAATATGACGTTGTTTAAAGAAAATTATATTTCCATAAGGATCATAAATTAAAAAAAAAAAAAAAAAAAACATAAACACACACTATTAAATTTACCATAAAATTAACACACACACATTTTTGAAGTTGTAAAAGAAATGATTAACACACCTTGAGGTTTTGGGGGATTCGCCAAAAAAAAAAAAAAGAAATGAAACAGAACAACAAGAATTTAAGCTAAATATTTTGGGTAATATCTCTCCCCCCCCCCTCTCTATACGTTATCCTCAACCACATAACTGTTTCTACATCACTGGGAAACAAAATATAGAGTGCACAAACTTACATTTTAGATATATCCCACTAGCATCCAATGGAGAAACATTGCATTTTGTGTAAAGCACATTATCTGAATAAAATCTGGTAATATATAAGCTGATTCAAATCATGATTTATATTAGCTACACCAAATTAAATTAGCTACATGGAAGAAATTGAATTGAGTGAAAAATATAAATGCACATCATTACAAAAAAAGTTAAATTGTTCATTTTAGTTTTCCAGTCTCATTTATTCACCTGCTAGTTAATGGCGTTCGTTATTTTTCAAGATGAGATAGCATTTGCTAAGTTAAAAAGTAATGGAAATGACTTCCCTTGAAATAGATGGCACCGTAATTTAGATTCTAATTATTTTTGGAGCTAAGGAATAAATGTTATAGAAAAGTTTTTAAGATCGCGTGTGTTCTTTATTGTTAATTCAATTAATTAATTAATTATGCTGATGATTTCATACTTTTTACATATCGTTTTTTGAAAAATACTTTTAATTAATTAAATGCCCAAAAGTAAAAAGCGAAACATATTAGAAAATGAAATTTGAAATAACGTACGTTTATTTGACTCTGTTTAGAAGCTCTTATAACTAATTAGGAGCAACTGGCTTAAAAAGTTAAGAACTCCAATTTGAGAACAATCTTAAAGACTAGTATGGCAGAGTAGTCATAACGCATAGAAATTTTAGTTCATTTTAAGTGATGCGTTTAATATTTAGTAGTTTAAATGTATTTTACTACTCGAAAATATTATCGGCAATTTAGGTTAATGTATTGTTGGCCGAAGTCTATTATATCAAATATTTTACCAAATGTGATTCCTATTTAAAATCTCTAGAAACATCTTTTTCATGTATATTCAAGGAGAATATTTAGAGTCAGTTTGGGTTTAAAAAAAAAAAAATTTAACCACGCGTGTGCGCCCTTTTAAAAGTAAACTAAGTATCGGTGGGTAGCGACAACTAGACATTCTTAGAATTATGCTTCTTTCCAAACAACTGTGTAACACTGTGAAAAGAAGTGCAGGAACAAAGTTTATTGATTGAACATACTAGTTTCTACACTTAATTCAAATGCAAGACAACTGATATCGAATACTTTAATTTGAAATGTGAAATGCTAATAAAACAGCTTGATTTGAATTTTACCGTGTCTGTCATTTTGCTGAGTAACTTAATTAATGTAACTGATGTATAGTTACGCATCACTTGCGGAAGATTACACCATGGTGATGTAACTGTTGCGTAAAGTCTCATTCATTTCCGCGTAAGGTTACACCAGAATTTTCTCTATGCTTACAGATAAATTGCTTGAAAGGTGTTACAGTTGCAAAAACTAAGCTTTCATCTGACTTTCTTGAACATATACTCATTTTTAATTGTAAGTAGACCTTTACTTCAAGTTTACTGTTCGATGGCTTAAATTATCCAGATATATTAAATGATCAGGTAATAATTTCTCTCTATACGTTTTCTATACGTTTTCTATAGAAAGCCAAAAAATTAATTAGTAGTTTACAATACTTGAAATTTAATTACAACAGAATTTAAAAAATAATCGTGCTAGAAACACCTTGGTTTTTGTCCTCTTTACAGCTTTACAGTTTTTGTCTTCTTGAACAGTAAGTATTTTATTTCTAGTTATTTTTAACAACAAACAAATACTTTCTCATGTTACAAATCATGTTTTCTCATGTATGTAATGTCATTTCAAGATCACAACAAATTTTTGTATCTGTATGACTCAATTAGAAGCTATATTTTTAGACTTAAACAATAACTTATACCAGAACTTCGAAAAGCATAGAAAATCGAAATTGAACTAAATTGTGCAAACTATCACTTAAACTAATTACATTATTTGAAGTTTTTGATAAAATTGGTGTCCAATCCTGAACGGCGATTTCTGTCTTATTTCTCAGTTTATTTTCGCTGTCTGCGTTTTGCTTCCGGTTTTTATATGTTGCCAAAAATAAAAAAATATTTATCAACATTGCTTTATTTTTAGCAAAAAAAGTGTAAGTGCCATATAGTCTTTAAAGCATATTTCCATACGCAAATATTTTAAAATTTATATATTATCTAGATATTCGCGTGAAATTAAAAAAAACAAAAGACCTGTGACCCCCCTTTCCCCCCCCCCACAATCAACTCTAATTCTAATTTGAATCCTGAAACTTTGAATTCAAATTATGTTTTCCGCAATCACGACTTGTGACAAGAACCTACTCATTGGAGTTATTGTTTCTAGAATCGGATCCCCTCTCCAAGCATATCCCTCCTCCTGGTTGGTTACGTGTGTAAAGTTGAGTGTGTGTGTGTACGCTCAAGTGTGTGTACGTAGGTGTGTGTGTAAAGGCGCGCGCGCGTGTGAGTGTGAATATGTATGAGCATGCGTGTTTAGGACATGGACGCCACCGTCCAGCAGAAGTGGATTCTGGGGGACAGTGCTCAGTACCAGAGGAGCCGCGCCGGTGGGCGGTGGTGCTGCAGAGGCCACTGGTCCAAGCTGAAAAAGGAACGACAACATCAAGGACGGTCAAGTGAGAACAATAAGCAATTGTGATTGCTCAAAAAAAAAAAGGTACAAAAGTTGAACTTCTGTGGTCTCCCATGCAATTAATTCAGCTCTGTTTCTAATTGAGACAAAAAGAAAGATGCATCAATTTTTTCTACAAATCCCAACTAGGCAGTACAAAAGCCTTAAAAGTTTTTAAATGATGTATGGTAATATTTGAAAATAAAAGTTTATTTTTTTCAATGCTGTTTTTTTTTTCCACTATTGTTGCCGGGGACCATATATTTAGCACATAGAAGTGGTGGTGGTTGGTATCGAGTTCATGGGAAGAACTTGTGTATCCATGTGTGTGCAAAACACAGCCGGCTAGCTCCTTGATGTTACCGGAGTACAGACTGATGTCGATTGGAGAGAATTCTCCAAGCCGAGCAAGATATCTTAAAATGACAGGGCACTCAAAAATATGATTTAGTGTGAATGGGACACCACATCACAGTAACGGCAGGGACGGTAGGTTCTATTACCATCTCTCTGGATCAGCATACCTCTAAAGTGACCAGTTCTAAGGCGTGACCAGTTCTAAGGGTGATAGTTTGGCAAATCAGCTATTTGGACGCACAACTTATTAGCATATAGTATTGGCAACACAATATGCGAAGAAAAAAATAATTAATAACAACATCGAACCGCAAGTATGAGAATAATTTCTTACATTTGCACAAAGTAAAAGTTAATCAAATGTCAAATCATTAGCATAAAATCATTTCATTAAAAAGTTACAACTATAGTTTATCATACGCGTTATTAGAAGAAGAAGAATCACTTTTTAAAGTTAGCAGATAAATCTATCGAGAACAAATCATCAAGGAGGAAAATTGTCGCTGTTCTTTTTCTTCCCGTACAAATTTTCTTCCTCTCCACCTTCTCCTATCTTACGCGATCAGTCCATCCCCCACCTTCTCCTATACCTTACCCGATCACGTTCGTCCTTTCGCTTTCTCTGAATCGACAGACTAATACTTAGAAATGACACGCTATCCCTAGGAGGTAATACAACGACTGATTTATTCAAATTACGCGAATGTGAAGTCTCTGATTTTTCCCCTGAGTGAACTTGTAATTGGCAAACAAAATAGACAGAAACTTTCGAGTTCCTCCCTTTATTGACTGTGGATAAATGAGTTTTGTTTCGAGAAGCTGAGACCGGTTGAGCAAATTATGCAAAGCAGTACGTTTTAAATAAAGAAAATATCGGATCAAAACGCTACATTGAAGAAAGATGACGCAGTGAGTGTGCCCTGCATGACGGTGAAATACATTTTTAATGATATTGCTGTATGCAATTCAGATATTTACAAAATTTGTCAGTATTGTTCAACTGTGATCATTGCAAGAAGGATATCATTTATGTTTAGACGTTTAAAAAAATGGGTAAGAATATGCTTAAAAATATTTAGTACCCAAAAGGCAGACGTTATGTGTGTTTTTACCGAAAGCTTATTTGTTGCAATGCTATTAAGTCATTAATTAAATGATCATTCTGGGGTGGTATTTATTAGTTTTTTGTGCAGGACAGTTATGTCAAATTAAGCGATAAGTTCCCCCCCCCCGCCCCCATTTTAGTCTCTTCTGTTTTTTTTTTTTTTTGCAAACTCCAAAATTACCAATTTGAAAAAAAATATGATAAAACTGGAAATTTAAAATACAATTTAAGTAAAAGATAAAAAAAATACCTTAGTGTTGAAAAATTGAAATAAAAAACAACAATGTTGCATTGCATAAATTGCAGATTTCAGCATTACAAGGAACTCCTTTTTAAATGCAAAAAAATTTAGTTTATGGATGAAAGTACATCCGAAAAAGCAATGAGAAACAACTACCTTTAATTGCAAAAACAGTGTTATATCTTATTTAAAAATTTAAATGTTTTTTTTTTCTCATAATGTATTTAAATTTTTTATCTAACTAGTATACACTGCAAATAATCGGTACACATTTGAAACTCTTTAAGTGTTCCAGTTGCCTGAATATGTGCTAAAATGTATTTCGAATGTGTTGTCTACAAAGAAATGAAGCTGAAATGTTTTACTAATCCGTTCCGTTTTAAAGAAAACGTTCCAAAAATACACCGAATGTGTTTTGCCGGGAATCTCTATTCAGCCGAAGTTTGGGAATACACTTGAGAACACATAGCGCGCAGATTTGAGAGTGCTTGTGAAATCACTGCTTTCTTAGCTACGACATGTTTGTAAACAATCTGGATCGGCCGCTATCATTTTCGTGATATTTTTGAAGGCTCAAAAGGTACGTCACTTTCCTTTTTTATGTTCTTTACTGATAATTTTTGTATTTGTACATTTACTGAGCTTCATACTTTTGTTTTAAATAAACTAATAATTTACCATACCGCTTAAGTTTTAAAATAAAATGAAATCCTGCGTTTTAAAACTGTGTGGTTACGTTAAGACTAACGTGTTACGATTCTAATTTTGAAACTTGACGATTGATTTAGGGCTCCTGTCCTTATCTTTCGATTTAGAATTTTTTCAGAGCATCGGAATTAGAGGTTTAAACAAGGGCTCCTAAACTACGGGTTATGACCCAAAAATATTTCTAATGAAGGTCGAAGAGCATTTCTTACGCTGTTCAATTTCAATCTTTAAAAAAAGCATCTCTTTCATCTAAATGCTTTTTATAAGTTCTGTCATCTACTTTTCGTTTTTACAAATAGTTCAGGTGATTTTATTTTTCTTGTTAGCATTTTTTTGATACGTTAGTATTTTTGCTTGTAAACATCCCATAAGATCGATTATCTTGTGCACAACTTTTTGGTTTAACAAACCGAAAAAGAACGAATCGCTGGAGGTTCTGCAGCTTATATTAGGTTAAACTTGAATATGATCAAAATCTACCACAATAGTATGAATGAGATTCGAACTTAGGTCCAGAGTTCAAGATTCTTCGAAGTAATGATGTTTGACAAAATATAATGTCTAATGTTTCATATCAATCACTTTTATCTTGAATTTTGAGGATAAAATATTGCGTACCATTTAGCACCTTATTTATGGATAATTAATTTTATTATCTGTTGCAGTTAAAAAAATCATGAAATTTGAGTTTCATGATCGATGTTTTGCAGAAATGCCAAGCAAAGTATTGTTCGAATGAATAATCTGAGTTCAAAACATTAGTTAAAAATCTTATTAAGTATCTTAGTCAAATTTTTGAATCATTAATGCAATTAGAGCAAACAGGAAGCCTTATATAAATGTGTGTTTTGAGTACGTACAATACATGTATCGGGTCTCGTGTTCTTAAAAATGGGGTCATGACACAAAAATAGTTAAAAACGCTAGTTCAGAAAAAAATGCTTAATAGTTTTTTCTTTAATCCCACTTTTTAATTTGCCGTGTGATAAAAAGCATGTGAATAAAAAATTTCACCCTTTATTTCTTTGAAAAAAAAAAAACCTTTAGTTCTTTGTAAACAGGTACAACTTGATAACGTAAACACAAAAACATTTTTTTTTTTTTTTTTTTTTTGAACCATGAAAATTCCATGAAAGACTTAGTAAAAATTGTTGGACAACTAAACGTGATGTCTGTTGCAGTGTAAAAACTATTTCAATTCTAATTTAGTTCTTATATGTTCTATCACATTGAGAGATAGATTAAGGGTGACCACAGACTGAGGAAACAGGAAATATCAGACCTTTTTCTGAGAAAAATACCGAATTCAATATTAGTAACGCAAGTTTAAGCCTTAAGCCATTTTTACAGTTCTGGAAAGGGCGTAGGGAGATCTCCCTCGGAGATTTATCTAGTCTAAAATATATTTAAGCTGTCTTTGATCATGTAAAGATGGGGAAAAGTATGGAGAGGGGGGAAGGATACCTCTAGGAAAAAATGTAAGAATGCAGTTTTAAAACTGTACATTTAGGGCATTTTTAAGGAACTTTGGGTTTTATGTTCCGGGGTTCATTTCAGCGGAAAATATTTTGAAGCTAAAGTGTTAAAAATATTTTTGTAAGGTAACTTGAGGAATAAAGGTATTATTAACCACAATATTTTTAAAATGTTTTTATTATTTTTATTTTTTTTTAAATGTATAGTTCAAAGCTATCTTTGGTGATGTTAGGGGAAGGAAACTCTGGTTGGAGGGGGGGGGGGTTGGTATTCGGAAAATTGTAAAAACTGATGCGTCTAAAACATTTTAGCTATCTTTGATGATGTAAAGAGAAAAGGAGGAAGGCAGGTATATAGGGGCTTTTTTCGGAAAAAATATTGTTATAGAAAAAATAGTAGGGAAATGTGGGGTAAAGTGAAATTGTAAGCTGGCTAAGTTTTTTTTTAATGAACAAATTGGAAATTTCTTTTGAAAATTATACTTTACAAAGAAAGAACATTGTAAAAAAAAGTAGAAATGTTTCCCTTTTTTTTTCATAGAAAGAGTGAAAAATAAAATATTTTTCTGAATGAAAAATGTTCTATTGACTCATAAAAAATGTATTTGTTCAAATGAATGATTAAAAGAAGGGTAAAATGAATAATAAAAAGATAATGAAACAATGAACGAATACTTAAGTAAATAAAATACTTAATGCATGAAGAAAACTAAATGACCGCATAAAATAGTGAATGAATAAGAAAATGTGTGTAGGCATGAATAAATAAGTGAATTAATGAATGAAGAAATGTAAATAAGTTAATAAATGAATCCGTAAGTGATTTTGTAAATAACACTGCGCGGCAAAAAAAAAAAAAAAAAAAAAAAACCTTCAAAATGCTTCTGACATTTTGTCGGCTGATTCTTATGTAGAATGACCCCCTGAATCCGAATATGACCTCCGTTCCCTCCCTTTACGTACCATTTTTTTAAAGGACCCCTAAGTTTTTTTCAATTTTCTTTAGTTTTAGAGCATTTAATTTTTTTTGGAGGTGAAAGGAGCTTTATATTAACTACTAACATTGTTTTGGTAAGCAAGAGAGGTTTAAATTTCAAGATCATGGACACCGATCGCAAAAATGGGAACTTGGGGGGGGGGAGTATAACCTCTCAAAATAAAAGAAAAATCACGAAAAACGATCTTTTAATTCTGATTTTTTTTAAAAAGATGTTTGTAAAAAAAAAAAAATTCCGAGCAGAATGAGAGTATAAGACTAAGCTTCTATGACTCCTATGTCCAAAAAAATTTTCGTGACGTAAAAAAAAAAAATTTCATGTGAATGTCGCATGTTGCATACGAGTTGAATCGCAGGTCTTCATTCAAAAAGGCATTCCTCTGGCTGATTTCTATGTAAAATGACCCCTATGACCCCTTGTTTCCAAATACGACCATCTTTCTCCCTATCACGCCCCCTTTTTAGAACATACCCCCCTCCTCTCCCCCGCCATTTTTTTATTTGAAGGGGGAAAAGAGCATTACAATAACCGCAAACATATTTCTGAATGATCAGATATGTGCAAAGCTCAAAATCTTATGCATATGTAGCAAAAAGGAAAACGGGGGTTTCACCCCTCCAAACACACTGTGCATCAAAAATTATTCTCAAATGCTTCTGAGGCTAATCAGCCTGATTCTTCTGCAAATTTACCCCCTGAATCCAAAAATGGTCTCCGTTATCCTCTTACATGTACCGATTTTTGTACAACTCTCCCCCTTTTATTCGGGGGGGGGGAGAATTTTTTTTTTTGCTATATATGAACAATATTTAGAACTTTGCACATCTCTAGTCATTAAGAATAATGTTTACGGTTATTGTAATGCTCATTTTCCCCTCAAAATTTAAAACAATAAATGGCTCTGAATCAGGGGAGGGGGGAGGTTCTAAAAAGGGGGCGTGATGGGGGAATTATGGTAGTATTTTGAAACAAGGAGTCATTTTATATAAGAATCAACCAGAATATTATCTATTTGAATGAAGAGATGCGATTCAACTCGTATGCAGCGTGCGACATTCATGAGACAGTTTTTTTTTTTAAATTTTTTTTACATCGATAAAATATTAAAATATTTTTGGACATAGGAGTCATAGAAGAGAGTCTTTTACTTTCATTCTACACCGAAATGTTTTTTAAAAACATCTTTTTTAAAAAAGCAGAATAAAAAGATCGTTTTTCGTGATTTTTCTAATATTGGGGTGGGGGGGGGGTATACACCCCAAGTCCCCCCTTTTTTGCGATGGGTGTCGATGATCTTGAACTTTGAACCTCTCTTGCCCATCAAAACTATTTTAGCAGTTAATATTAAGCTCCTTTCACCTCAAAAAAAAAAAAAAAAAAATCTAAAACTAGGGAAAATTGAAAAAAAAAAAAAAAAACTTGGGGGGGGGGGGCTTTAAAAAAAATTGGTACTTATAGGGAGAAAACGGAGGTCATATTCGGATTAAGGGGGTCATTTAACATAAGAATCAGCCGACGAAATGTCAGAAACATTTTGAAGTTTTTTTTTTTTTTTTTTTTTTTTTTTTGCCGAACAGTGTAATTGAGTGAGTAAACGAAATAAATTATTTCACTTTGTTCCATTCACCTTGCCAATATTAGAAATACAAGTAAGCTTAAAATTAACTGAAAAAAGTAAAAAATACCGCATTAAATGTTAGAAGGTCCCAATTAATATTTAAAATGTTAGTAACAATAATTTTATCATTTTATTCTTACAAAAATAATTTTTGACTTACATCAAAATATTACAATATGAATGTCTTTTTTTGAAAATTGCCATTATTATTATTAATTTTAAGCTTCAAATGTATTTTTTTCCTGACTCTAATAGAGTACATGTGCTACTATATAGTTAAAATATTACGAGATTGTTGGCAGTAAAAGTAATTATTTCACCATTTCACTTTGCCCCACATTCCCCTACAGCCTACAAATAAATGTATAACGTACTGCTTGTGTTCTCGTAATTAAGCGTATGTTTGTAAAAAAAAAGGCTTTTTCTTATTTTTTTTAGGTAATGGTTTACCCGGTTGTAGAAAAATGATAGTTTCAAGCATTGTTATGTAAATTTTTTAATGTGTATCTATAAAGTTAAATAAATTTATTTTAAACATATTGTGTTTAATGACTAGATAAGTTTGATAAACTCAGTTCAGTGTTATGTGCGTAAGTTTGAAACATAAATCCCATGCGTATTTTAAATTTAGCTGCATTAGTTAATGAACTTGATATTAACTGTCTGATTGAGTTAGACCTGAATGTATGGCATTTAGTTGCCATCTGGAGATTAAATGCCATACGATGGAAGCTAAAAAGAGTACTCAACCAGTCACGTCTTAAGAACCGAAACGGCCACACAATTTTTGCACCAATGAGTTTTCATACACAAATCATTTCTATTTTGAAGCAATTAGTTTGCAATGTAATAACAATCCCAACCTTAGTATTACATGTTGCCTTTCAATCAATAATAAAAGCCATTATTAATTTCAGGATCCTGACCGCACCCCTTAAAAACAAGTACAAACCTGGAAGCTTATACAAAAGGTTTGTACTCACCTTTGGCGGGAGGGGGGGAGGGGATAGAAAAAAGGCAAATGAATGGAATTTCAGTTAGATCTCATACGGTAATACCTTTTCCACAGCTCATGTTTTAGTGTAGTACATTTTTTCCTCATTCAAGAAATAAATAAATGTTTTGAATAAAGTGGCTACTAATGGTAAAAAAGGGCTACTAAACTGAAAGTGTATGCCAGCCACTGACGACTAAGTAATTTTTTATTTATTTTGTTTTTCGCGAACACTTTTCTTCCTTATGCAAGGAACTAAAACTAAAAATAATTAATTCATAATTGTCAGTGCCGGATATACGATTTTTCCGAGCTAGGGCAAATCTTGAAACTGATGCTCCTACTCATTCTCCTTCAAGTTTTATATTGAGTTTCAACGAATCCCCCCCCCCAAGGAAATAGAACAAATTTTTTGTCCCCCAAAAATTTTCTCACGGGGACAAGGATCCCAACTCCCCCCTTCGCCCCCAGATCCAGCACTCATCGTTTTAGTTAATATTCAAGGAAATAATTACTCATTAAAGAATTCCACTGCACTTACATTTTTCAAAGAACACAACTAATGTATAAGGTCATTGATCAGATACCAAGCAATAGATCACTGAATAGCAAAGTAGCACGAATTCAAACAATGAAGGCAAATTAATTTTGATCTTGAGAAATTAAAATTTTTGAAAATGAAATTTATGAAGCAGCCTTTGTTTGTACACTTTTGATAACTTTTTACAGTATGGATTAGTTTTGAAAACTAAAATATGGAAATCAATATTTTAAATATATGCAGTTTCTGTACTAAGTAATATTGTGCACTACTTTTTCCTGCAACCTTTTTTAGGTAAACATTGTTCGTGTGCAATTCTGCTGTAAGATAGTCAATTATCTTGGAAATATCATTGTATTTTAAATTTTCATAGTAGCTATGCTGACTAATAATTAGATTCATCCAAAGCCTAAACTATCACCAGCCTGCAGTCTCAAAATGAACACGAATTTAGTGCATATTTATAATTTCTAAAAGCTACTTTTATATTCGTGCGGTAGGTATCCTCGGAGGATATTAGTGCGAAGAAATTGTTCTAAAACGCATTCTAGAAACTGTACTTGTATGTGTGCCACAAAATGTTCAATGAAGTGTTCAAAAACGTGTCTTTAACACGATCCTATAAGTGCTTAAAAAGTGCGCTAAAAAGAATGCTGAACTAAATATATGTTCCGAACTGTGTTTCTAGAAGTGTTTTGGAAACTGACCCCAAAAAGTGTTCTAAAAAAGGGGACAAGTGTACGTGTTCAAAAAATGTTTTAAAAAGTGATCTTACAACGGTTCTAATAAATGTTCCGGAATAAGTGTTCTAAAAAAGGAGACAAGTGTCCGTGTGAAAAAAGTGTTCAAAAAGTGTTTGATTATTTGCAGTGTACTTTACATTGTTTTATCTAAACAAGAGAAATGTCTTTAAAAGGATGGTGAGAGCTTTGAGTCGAACAACTTTTTGTACATAAGTAATTTGAAAAGTAAAAAAAAGAAAGAAAAAAAAAAAAAAAAACTACGCAGAAACGCTTACAGGGATATTTAAAAAACACATAAATCTGGAGCTAAAACGAGCTTATGTGTGCATCACATGACTTCCTTTTACGCCAATTTAACGATAATAGCGCCTTGGAGTAAGCAAGGAAACACTAAACATTTTCACCCCTAGTTTCTTGCGAACCGAAGAAAAAAAAGTTTTACACAGATTTATTTCCCCATTATTGGCACTTCTAATGTGATTGAGTGGTTAACTCTTTAAATATCACCAACGTTGGCCAAATTAAAACCAGATTTTAAAATTAAAAAAAAAAAATAAAATCGCTAAATTTTTCGCCAAGTTGGCGACAAAACTTGTCGATATATCGCCAAGTATTTGACAAAGTATAACACCACTTGAGCTAGCATTGAAATTAAGAGTTATTTCCCCCCAAAAAGGTGTAAAAGACCCCCTTATGAACATTCGAATGCAACCAAAAAGAAAGGTGCACATCTTGACCTTACTAGGGGTCTACGTGCCAACTTTCTACGATATACCATTTTTGAGTTATGCGAGATACATGCGCACATACATACCTACACACCTACATACGTACATTCGGACGCGACGAGAAAACTCGTTGTCGTTAACTGGGGGATCGTCAAAATGGATATTTCGGGTATCTTACGTTCCTAGGCATATATCTACGTGTTGTCGGGTCCAAAGAACAAATTAACAATCATTCGGTGGTGAGAAAAATGTAAATTAAGGCCGATTTAGAGTGAAAATTTTTCGTGAGTACAATACTTCCTCTTTTGTAAAAGGAAGTAAAATGGATTTGCTTAAGTAACATTTAGAGGGACAAACTTTTAAGTACAATGTACACAAAATATATTTTTGAATTTAAAAAAGAAATTCAAAACTAAAATTAAATCAATGAATAAGTAAATAATAACACTAGCTCATATGGATAACTTTTCTAAACATATAAATCCTGCATTAAATTCGGATTTGCTTTAAACACATATTTGTGTGTGTGTGTGGGAGCAGTCTTAGAAAATATATTTATATTTAGTTTTTTTGAGGGTATACTTTAACAGCTAAAAAATGTACCACAGTGCCTGCGTCAAAATTTTAAACTTATATCAATTCTCAAATAAAAGGCAGGATTCATTACAAAAAAAAAAAAAAAAAAAAAACTAAAAGAGTTTTTGACGTGGAACACGTCATTAGGAAATTTTACCAAACATTAATTTTAAATTGGAAGCTTTGCCAAACACCCACCGAAACCACCAAGATGGCAACAGGTTCAAGATTGAAATTTTTCTACCTAAAAATGCCCTTTCCGACTACTTTTCGTAGTACTCATTTTGCGTAAACAATTAGAAAATGAGTAGATATTTTTTATATCCCATTTAGTTCAGATTATGATTTTAAAATGGTAATTTCATAGTCAGAACAAAAATAGAGTTTCAACCAAAAAATTAAGATTGAAATATGTGCAAAAATTCCAATCTGGTGACGTATACGAAGGGAAGCCAATGAAATTACATCTCATCTCCACTCATCTCATTTAAATTACTTGCAGCTCAAACTCATGGATCGGATGAATCTCCCTATTGTTCGTCAATAATAATAGAGTTCATTTTCGATTCATTATCATAAATGAGGAAGTCCCATTGAGGAAAGAAAGTCGATTTATTGAATGCATATCATTATCACGAACAATCCTTTCCTTTCCGGAGCATGGAAAAATGAATTTAATTTTAATTGTTTCGTTATACAAAGGAATAGAAAAAAAAAATAAGTGAAAAAAATCATTATTCTTTCTGATGATAATGAGGGAATATGCTGAAAAGCGATTTTAAACCATTTTAACATAGTGAGCTTAAAAACCGCACAGTATGGATGGATTTTTCTTTTTGGTGAAGAGGAAAATGAGATTGAAAAATAATGAAGGGTACCTATAGTCTGACCGTGAAAAGTTGAGCTTTTGCTCCGCCCCGTTTCAGAATTGTTCTTTTTCGAGAATGGGCGATATGGGAAGAAAAGTTGGAATGGAATTTCCAAGTGAGTCATGGGTTTTATAGATTGAATACGTCACCTTGGAATTTAAGAATATAGCCAAAGAGGTAAAACATTTTAATTTTGAACAGTAAAGGCTGTTGTCTCGTAGGAAAGATCACATCCTACGTAAGTGGGTAGGTCTTGGTTTTACTTCTTTTAACAGCCATTGGTCAAATGTAACAAAGTCCACGATAATTAGTTTCAATTGAAAATTAGCGCAAGTAGAGTTACAATAAAGAATGCAAGGCTTGTCATTTTTATTTTCTCGACAACTCAACGCAGTTATTGCTGCAGCTTCAATCTTTCAGGTCTAAATAATCACATAAAGAAAATATAATAAGGAATAATTTTTTTTTCATTTTGCCAAAATGTTGCTAAATTCCAAAATATGGCACGCGTCATTTCTTCCTTCTCTAGCTATTTTAAGGAATGGACCCGTTTTCTCAAATGACTGACAAGGGTCATTTGTTCACAGTCGGACTATAATAATTGTCAAAACAAATCTCCTGCTCTTGATTTGGCACACCCACTTAATTTTCGTTGGCACACCCTAAACTTTCATTGGGATAGCTCGACCGCGAAAAAAATGACCCACGTCACTCATTAAAACGAGTCCATTCCTTAAAATAGATTGAGAAGGAAGAAGTGACACGTGCCATATTTTCATATATATTTAGTGACATTTTGGCGATATGCAAACAAAAAGTTATCCTTTTATATTTTTACTAGTGATACCCGCACGGCTTTGCCCATAGAAGAAAATCAAAAGGTCATTTAGTTTGCCTGTATACATATTTACAAATAATGGATGATGAATTTCTCGCCAATTGGCTATTCGCTCCTCCCATGTTACGGTTCCACGTCATGATAATTTCGTCATTTACACGTCCATCTTATGATAATTTTGCTCCGGAAAATTATCTTAAAATTGAAATAGAAAAAGAATAAAATCAAATTTTCGAAAAATCGCTTCGAGGTGCACACCCCATGCTACAAACAAACTTTGTACCAAACTTCATGAAAATCGACCAAGGGTCTAGGCGCTATGTGCGTGACAGAGATCCATACATAAATCCAGACAAACTTTCAGCTTGAATATTAGTAGAGAAAATATTGTGTGATTATTTAGACCTGAAATGTTTAAGCTGCAGTAATATCTGCATTGAATTGACGGAGAAGTGAAAATGACAAGTTTTGCATTCCTTTTTGTAACCCTATTCTCGTCATTTTTAATTCAAATTAATTACATGAAGAGTTGTTGTTTCTGACCAATGGATGCTGAAGAAGGAAAACCAAGCCCCCGCCCACTTACTTAAAATATAACTTCTCCAATGAGACATCAGCCTTGACCGTACAAAATTGAAATGTTGTACACCTTTGACTAGTTACTTAATTAAAAAGGTGAAGTTTCAGGATCTAGAAACAATACCAAACTGCGAATTCCGTTCGTTAATTTTCCTCTGCAAATCTCCCCTTCTTGAATATGGAAGCTTCTGAAGTAAGTTGAAGTCAATTGCCAACTATTTAAACTGGATTATACTATATTTCTTTACGAAAGTATAGGTATGGGATCAATTTGAATGATGTCTGATTTACATTTATTTCCTTAAAAAAGTTTTAAAATTTTCAGATTGCTGAAAAAAAATTAATCAACTCTTAGCCATTTCTAAAATTTATTTCATTCTAAAACGATAATTTCATGTATGTATCTGCTGCAAAGTAAAGATTTAGTGGAAAAGTTTTTTGGCTGGAGTTTTTGTTTGTACATAGATGTATTTTCCATTGAGTATCATAAATAAAAATATTGCATTAACATTAAAAAATATAAAGGCGAATACACTTGACCTAATTAACAAAGGGTGTGAACGAGGGTTTTAAATTGTAGCAAACATTTATTACATTCACATCTAAAAAAAAATGTGTTTAGAAATTGTTTCGAAACTATGAAGAAAGGATACATTTCTTTGAATGATAAAAACAAATTATTTTCTGTACATGGATGGGAGGCTGTATTATTGCTTTTGTAAGCACTGAATACACAAGTTTTTAAATTTCAAATTTGACATTTGCACTTAAAAAAATCTTTGCAGTGGAATCATACATTAAATTGAAATGAAAATGGTGTGTAAATTACAAAGGAAAAAAACATGCAGACCTACAAAAGTTATTCAAATAATCAATACGAAGTTTCTAATCGTCGGAGTTGCAGAAATCTTTCTATGGAATCCATTTTTCTTGGCTGAAGCATCATTAATTTCCGCTTTGAACTGAAAATTCTTCGAAGTTTTGCGTCCAGATTTTTTCGTAATTGAAAACAGGAAGTAACTTTGTTCGTAGTCCTTCAAGAAACCAATTAATAATCGGAAAACATTTTGTGAAACTTTTCCGTAAAAATCCGCACAAGAAAACGACGGAACAGACATTGACTGGATAAAAGTATGTAGCTTCAAGAAAGAAATTCTAGAACCTGTACGTTTTAAGTTTTTTTTTTTCGAAGCTGGTAGCTCCTTATTTGAAGCTAGTAATTCGTTCAAAAGTTATTCTTAAAGAATCAAAATATACTTTTGAAAACAAAATGCTTTGTTAGGGTACCGATTTTCGATAACCTAAAAATCCTACAGAACAAGAAACCACTGTTCTACAGATTACCGAACCGTCTTGTGTTTTGGTGCATTTTACACAATACAATTTCATCACAGCACGGTACCTTAAGTGAATTTATGACTACTTATTTGAAAGAAGCAAAAACGACTGAATTTCGCGTGTAACAGTATTCCAAATCTTCATAATGATAAAAGCTTACAAATTGCTTAACAACGCTCACAAGAAATCCTTTTTAACATCAAAATAATGAGACATAAAATGATATGGTTGAATTGAAATTACGCAGCCAAAGGATGCTTTGTAAAATTTTAAAAATTGCAAATTATTGTGTACACGTGTTAACAAGTTCTCACGAACTCCTTCTTCAATGAAGTGGGCAGAAATATAAGTGAGAAGAATCATTCGAAAAACCAAAACTGCCAGGAACTGTTTGTAAGCGCGAAACGCGTGTAATGAAATGTTTGAAGTTTTTGTGATTTGCCGCTACGAAGCGAAGAAAAGGAAAACTGACGGTTAGTTGTATGAGTAACTGGAGACATTTCATCAACAACAACGATCAGAAGGGAATAGAAGCACATTGATTCTAAAGCAGTTCTGTAATTATGCGGCAACATTTTAAAGAACAATGGTTTTTAAGCTGAATGGAAAATTAACGCTACACTGAAGTTGCTAGATGAACTTATTTACGCTCTTTGCAGATACTATGTTACAAGAAGCTGCCAAAATTAAGGCCCAACTTGTGTCACGCAATATAAATTTCAATGAAAATTATTCATCAACAGGACGATTTTGTAGATTCTACGAATAAAAATAGTGTATGCTTACCAGCCTTTGTTTCTGTCAGACACAACTGCCATTATTACAAAAAATATATATAATTATGTAAATAATAAAGTTTGGAACTCTTGCGCTAGGATCATTCCAGTTTAAAATCTTAAAAAAAAAAAAAAACATTTTTACAAAAAACTTTGGTTTGAAAAATGTGCGGAATAAAAATGTGTTTACTCGGGCCTTTATATTATAAAAAATGCATTAGAAAGCAAGTATTTTCATTTCCTAACTCAATTATTTGCACTTCTAGCGCATTATAGTCTTCAATCACCGTCTGGCCTATATCAACTTGTTTGAGGCTTTTTCGTCAAAGGTAAAAAAAGGTACAAAAGTTTGACAGATTTGGAAGTACCGTCATATTGGGTAACTTTACCCTGAACTATAAATATCTTCGCTATTAGTATAGTAGTTTTCAAGTACAACTACAGTAGTTTTCATTTCGGAAAGTTTCGAATTGCTGAGTCAGTTGCAGATGGTGTTTAAAATATGTTAAAGAGAAAAAGTTTAAGAGTTTTATTACAGAGAATTGTTGTTAAAATTTTCGTTTCTGTTGACTACCAACTACGGAGTCATAATGTAGAAGAAATATATAACTGAAACATTAGAAATTCTCCATGCCATCATTATGATGTAGAGACTCCAACTCATGTTACAAAAGCGGCTTGTTAAGTAGATTTACCCTTGCTTAGTAATCTTTTTTTTTAGACTAGCTCACAAAAAGAATTTTAAGAATATGAAATATTCGAAGCCTCAATATAAAGTTTAAATATGCTGGTAACCTACGGCAAGTTGCCCGTTAATAAGGTGCAGCTCAGACTAAAATTTAAGTAACGAGCGGATATCGCACATTTGATATAGTGAATGTGATCCCAACGCTGCCACAGAGTAGAAATAGTGTTTTTACGTGATGCCATTGAAAAGTAGAAAATCTTGCAGCTACCCTCAGAGGGAAGGGATTGCTGATAGGTGTTTTGAGGCTACAATTAATCCTGCGGGTATAATTTTTAAGGTAGAACAAGTTAGCTGGTTGAGGAAAAGATATCCGAAAGAAGCAACAGCAAAATAGCAAACAACTGAAAAAAAATAAAAATTGTTGGAATGACCAAACAAACAGTAAGAAAATTATAAATCAATAGGAATTCAAACAATGTTAAAAAGTTTTCTCGTGGTTACAAACCATACACAAGAAATAATTAAATTGGCAAAAAGATAATGCCGACAAAATTAAAGTAACAGAGACAATTTCAATAACTGGGAAAAGAAAAGAAGAAAAAAACCGAAGGGAGAAAAAAACTTCAAAGAATGATCACAATGATTCCCCCCCCCCCCGCGAAAAAAAAAAACAAGTTTGAAATGTATTTCTAAAACGAAAAGTGATAAAGATCAATTCCATGAAAGATCGGTTTAAAAAACACGCAATGTTGGGCAATGCGGAGCCTATTTAATTGTTGTTTTCTCACTTAATTTTGATTTTCTTTTAAACAAGTTTTCAAATCACGTCTAGTTAGTCTTACAAAGGAAATACCACAACTGCAATCAATTTTATAAATCAAACTACAATTAAGAGGGTAGGTAAAATCTTAAAGAGAAGAGAACGAAAGATTATTTTACACGCATAAGAATCGGTAGCGTTGAAGATTTTTACGCCTCTAGTACAGTTTATGTCACATAATGATTTACACTTCTCTCTAAAAAATATCAGCTTCACTACAAAATTAGAAGATTTGAGCTACATTACATAGTCTTGTACTTATCAAACACTAAATAAAGCTAGACAAAATGAGCTTTCATTTAGACATAAAGCTTCGTGAAAAAGGTGACATGGCTCAGTCTGTCGTTCTTAAAATGTGTTTCATCGGAATCTGATTTTTTAGAAGACTAAACGTACTTTGTTCTGCTTCAGTAATATTGATGCCCAAACTCATAAGAAAAAAATATATCATTTGTGAAACAGACTAAACATGTAATCTCAACTCGTTTCTTCACGCTTAGTAGCGTTTGGATCAGAAAAATGAATCCTAAAACTAAATCTAAGCTGAAAGGTCTGGGCTCCGTGGCATCAAGCGAACTAAATCCCACCCGATTTAAAAGGATCATTTTCTGAGACCTTTCTTCCGGTTTTATACGACGCTTTCCTTTGGGAATAAGTGTAATAAAAAGTGTTCCAGTTTGCTTTCCAAGAAGCATTGTTGATATAAAATCCTGAAATGTAAGACAAAGTTTTAAACTGAGAGTTTTTGAGAAAGTACAGAATGCTTAAAATAATTAAGGTAGGCTATGTTTTGAAAAACACTACTGTTTTAAAAATTCCTCACAAATTTCAATTATTTCTTTTATTTTTCCCTTGTACGAAAACCTTTAGATTACTTTTCTGTTTTGTACTTTTTCCAATTATCGTTTGTTAGCAATGAGCTTTTTCTTCAAGAACATGGCCAATATGGCGTGATATTGGTGTTGGTGTTTATCTTCAGGTTTCCGAGAAACAATTTCCCGAAAAAGTATGTTCATTAAACAATGCAACTTATCTACATTGTAATAGAAATAAACGTCAAATTTAAATATCATTTTAAAGGAATTGAGTGTATCAACAAGTGTTTGAATGTTTAGAATCAGCTTGACGGGATTTCAAATAATTGAGAAGTTTTTCTCTTTTTGTTTCCTGTTAGTTGAGCGCAATTGGAAACTTGTTTTGAATTAGCATTGTTTCATACTTTTAAAATTAATTATATATTAGCTTGACCTCTGAATATAAACAAGACAAATGAAATCATAGAAATTCTTCAAATACGTAATTTGAATAAGATGATAGATTTTAATAATCGTATTTACTCAGGATTACGATGAAGCTATATTCGTTTTAACAACACAAGTTAAAACCGTAGCAAAAAACTAAATAAATAAGCGAATAAGAACTAAAAAAACACGATTTAAAATGTAAGTAAATCTCTTTTAAGTTACATTGATATTGTTTAGGTATTTTTTAATATCACACTGCGAAACACAAAAAGTAACAACAAAAATATCAAAAAGCAATGGGAAGAGAGGTTTAACGTGAGCTGAAAAGAACGATGTAGCCCGCCAAAGCATTGTCCGTCAAAAGTAGTTTATGATAATATGAACTAGTATTTACTTTTAAAAACATAATATCATTTTTTGACGTATAATCATTAATTTTTCATAGACGTGTTGTTTAGAAAAATACAGGTATGTCAAACTAGGTCAAACTAAATAATTTAATAAACAATACTTAATTCCAACACATAGTATTAATTAAAACAATTATGTGTCTCATTATAAACCTTAATGGGATATCTGAATTATATTATATTTCATTAAATTAACATAATTGACACTATCTTACGCTACAAATGATGCGTCGTAAAAATGAAACTGTTTGCGAAATCTATAATTGACCAAAATGAGAACATTAAATTAGGCATCAAAAAACTTTCTCGAATTAGTTCAGTGATGTACAGACTTACAAAAACACGCATTGCTACAGTAAATCAATTCGTAATTAAAACACGAAAGCTTAGCTACGAAACTGCCTTGTGAACAAAGAAATTAATGTTTAGATTAAACCATTTACTCTTACTTGTAGCCATTTGTTGCTAATAACGTGAAAACAGATAATTTCATTTTTAAAAACCACATGAACCAGTTACAAACATTTGACTTATTTTTGCGCAAACATTGTCCTTAAATCTCTCTTACACCATAGAAAGTAAATCAATAAAAAATACTCTTTTACCACAAATTGCTAAATATGTTAAAACACGTTAACAATACACAATACATTCTCCTTCAACGCTAATTATCAAATAAGCATAAGTTTCCAAAATACTTATTTCTTATGAAACGGTCAAACATTAAAGAATGACAAACTTAAGTACCTCTTCAGCAAATAAAAATGTCTACAAACATGTTCCGTTGATAATGAGCCATTCTTTAGCATTATTTGCTTTGAATTTATAGAGCCTCTGAATTAATGAAGGCAAAAGACAACATAAATTTCAAACTTTGTCACACCCATTCCCTGTTTCATCGCACCTGACATTTTATCTTGTATAATACGCTAAAGCTACTTGATATCTTAACATTTTTTAAATGGAATATACTTAGCTGAGCATGAATCATCATAAGATTTCGTAGAGTAGGTATTAATCATGAAAAGTAACAAGTATAGTAAACGAGAAACGAAAACACATTAACATCCGAGAAGATTCTCCGAAGGATATATGACGTGTTTTTGTTTGTATTATATGCAAACATTTTACTGTAGTGCAAATTAATTAGATATTTATTTTTATACAAGTATTTCAAAGAAGTGCTTTAAATTATTCATCGTAAGTTTTATAGTACTTTAGAAATCATTTTGGATTCAATTAAAGTATAAACATTCTTTATGTACTTTTAGAAGCAGCACACAACAAAGGGAAAATTTTCATAAGCAATAGTTCCATACATGCAGTTCCAGAGCAAGAGGGGGCAGAGACATATTTTTTAACATCCCAAACATTTCGCAATTATTAGCAGATATAGTTGCAGTTATGCTGATTGTCAGGCCAATTCGCACGTTTTGCATCTTAATTTTTCATTATTGGTTTTCAGTTAGTTGTTTTTACATTCTAGTACACTTGGTAACGAAATTTTAGGGTAGGCAAACAGCCTAGTTAATAAAAAAAAACTTGTTTTTTAGATTGTGAGGGATTTAAATAACTCGAATATATATTTTATCTAATTCACAAAAAAATGTTTAGTCGATAAACTATTAAGAAACGTAGAACAAATTTCAGTAAGGGCAAATGTACCAACTGCTTTTAACTGAAACTTATTTTTCCTTTCTTGAATTTCAAACCCATATTTATGATATTTTTAATTTTGTTAAAACATTTTGCAAAACAATATTTCCTCCATACATCTAAAACTTTGGACAGATGATATTTGTTCACTTGACTGCGTAATCAACGCCTAAAATAACAAATACATACATTTTTTTTTTGAATAATAATGAATGAAAGTTCAAAAGAAAATAATAAAATTTTTCGAGAGAAAATTTGAAACATTTGGCTCTAATATTTGTTTTTGGTAAGTTAATAATACTTTTGGAGGGCTAATGCATTTTGTGGTTTGCAAAGAATGGTAGTCATGAAAATTCCTAAAATCGAAGAAAATTTATGTACACTGAGAGTGTGAATGAAATGCTAGTTTTCTGGGATAAATAGCGTTTTTTTAATCAATAATAATAAAAAACCTTTTTTTTTTAATTCCTGAGACAAAATGTATTAGTTGTTTTATGACAAATAACCATATGAAGTTAAAGAAATACTTTTGTGCTCTAAAAGTGAAACGAGAAATAACAATGTATAAACCACACATTGCATATAATTGCATGCCAGCGTTTCAAGGTTTCAAGGTACCCATTTTTCAAAGCAAAATAAGTGAGCTTGTGAATAAAAAAAACCATCCGACAAAAGCCAAACGCTAAATTATGCATTTGTTTGATGTCTTTTCATCCATATCCTCATTCATCATGCATTAAAAAAGGGATGTCTTGTAACCTCGAAACGCGCGTCTGCAGTAATCTATAATCTGGGCTATTATACTTTGTTATTTCTTAATTTAAATAACAATATTTTCAGTGCAATGTAGGTGCAATAAATATTTAAGAACAGTAATTTAAGAGTTTACCCACCTTAAAGGACAGCAAAATAAAATATAATTTTCATTGTCTTGAAAAAATTGTTTAGGATTAATTTTCATCTACATATTCTTAAGGATTCCTACCTTTGTCCAAGAATGGAGCTTTTGTCAAAAAGTAATTAGAAGATGTAAACATTTTTATTATTAAATCGGAACTGTAATACCGTTTTTGTAATCCAAATTAATTTCAATTTGAGTCTGAGCTGATAAGAAAGCACAACTAATGTTTCTAATTACATCGACTTTCATCCAAAAACTATACACTGTTAAAGTAGTGTGTGAGACCTTATTTTTGAAATATCTTAAAAGGAAAAGAAAAACTATGATAAGGGTATTTTTCCTGTCATTAACGTAAAAGAAAATACAGTAAATGAATTAAAGAAAACAGTATTTTTAACGGTTATTCTAAAGGTTTAATATACTAGTTTACATTATTTTTCTGATGGAAAAACATTAATTGAAAATTCGTAGTCACTTATTTAACGGTATCATCTTTAATTTTAATGCAAGATAAAATTCCGTATTTAAGAAATGGTCACAATAAATTTTCTTAATGCGTTCGTTAAAAGAAAAAGATAAGGCTTCAAAAACACCTGTTACTTAAAATATTGCTTCTTTTCAAGAACGCATTATTTAGGTCTTTTCTAGTGATGCAGCACTTAAATCCATTCAACTTTGTATACTTTGAATTTTAATGTATTTCTACATCGAAAACAGAAAATTGCATGGAATAACGCATCAAAAGCAGGTGCACTGAATTGTATATCCAGTTTTTTATATATCTTTTTTTATTTATTTATTTTCTTTTTTTAAGAAAGAAAAAAAAATGTCGCAGCTTATCGTAAAAAATCTTTTCATATTATTAAACTTCCGCTTCTAATGCTTAATTAATATAATTTGAATTATATTTAAAATTCATGGACTAGTTGTCAAGAAGTTATCGCATTTTAGTTGTTGAAAGTATGAAATGAGATAAAAAATATTCTTAGTCTTCAAATATTATCCTTTACATACAGCTATTTGTTAATGATTGCCAATGGATCATTCTCTGATTAACGGACAATTTTTGTTCAAAAAAAAGAGATTTTTTTTTTGAATTCCCAATATCTTTTTTATGTCAGTACAATTACATATGTTTATTTTTAGGAAAAAATACCAGCACTATCATTCCGTGTAAATTACTTAATTAAATAGCTGGTCATGTCATTATGTAATGGACTTTTTTCATTTTTTGTTACGAATTAATAGCCATTTTATAATTTCAATGTATTTCTTTTCCAGATTTTATGAATAAAAATCATTGTAGGTTTTTTCACAACTTTGATATTCGACCACTTTTCCATGTTGCCATTTTGGTGCAAATTTATATCGGAATTTTCATTTTTAACCAGTTAAACTGATTTAGTTGATTTAGGTATTGATTTGAAGTTGCCAACTTTACATTTCAACATAACAACCCACTAACAGAATGTACCCTATGGTTTAGAGAGTTTCTCTTCTCTTTTATTTAAAAACTTTTTCTATGTTTTTTAATTGGTAGAATTAAAAAATCATGTTTCATCAGATGTCAAAACTAACACCTGCATCTTTTTTTTTCCAGTATAGAAAAATTATGCTATCGTAATGTTAGGAGAAAGTTTTGCGATTTTAAAGTAAATAAAAATTATTTATTTCTTTTTAATGTTCTTTAAGTCATAAGTTTAGTCGTTTTGAATTGGAAAAAAAAAAACGTTTAAGAACAATCAACTGATTTCCTCATGAATTCTAACTGGATTTATAAATCAGTTTTCGAACTAAACAATAGTAGATTTGATAACGAAATGTTCATAGAAATCATAAATTTGGAGAAAAAGCCTTTAAATAAATATTATTTAGTTAATTAAATAAAATTCATACGAACAGTTTGCGTTTTTGATCGCAAAAAATAACTCTTTAGCATCCCATCAATGCCAAATAAAAACGCAAACATATGTAGCAAGTTAGAACTTAATAAGCAAATTAAAAAAAAAAAAACGATGTATTTCAAATACAGGTACAAGAAACGAAGTAGCAGAAAATATAATAAAATTCCAAATTAATAAAAAAAGACAAACTAAAATATCAGAATCGAAGCAAATTTCACTTTGGGCAGACTTTGTTAAAAACATAAAAATATCATATGTAATACTCCATTTAGAATTAAAACAAAAATCAAAATAACAGAACCCAAAAATGAAAATGTACTTAGTACAATCTTGCAGATAATAAATTAAATGATTAAAATTCCAGTAATGTTCAGTACTATAAAATTGTTTCAAATATTGCTGAACCAACTTTTTAAAGTTTATTTAACCGCAATCTAAGACAAACTTCATGTCTCGTGTAGAGAGTGCCAAATTAGTCAGTAATACAGCATTTAGTTTTTTAAGCTCTTATTTTAATTATTTATTTAAAAACACCTTTTCACACAAAATATCATCTTCCAACAGAAATTAACATGAACATTTTGATTTCATTTTCAAAAACTTTGAACTGTGTTAAGGTCAGTTGGGGGTAAGTACGGTCTTGGGGCAAGTGCGGCTTAGGTTAATAATCAGAAACCGGGAATATCTGCAAGGCTGCTTGCCATCTGGGTAGCTTGGTAAACGTTATTACTTTGCACTGCGTGCGTTAGATCGCGCTACTTGAATGGTAACTCTACTCCCTGCCTCGTTTCCTAACTTTTCTCATTCTCACTACAGTGCCATGTTGTTATGGTTCGAGAAATCATCGTTTCTTCTGTTGTTGTTTTCATTTTTTAGTGCTTTCAAAACGTAAGTACAACTATTTCATGTCTACTTTTCGTATTTTTGAAGCTAAGATTTATTATTTTTTACTTTAAAATCAATTAACTTTAGGGCTGCACTTGCCCCAAAAAATTATACGACTGGGAAAGTGCGGCCCGAAAAAAAGGGACAAGTGCAGCCTCGCATTTCTTGGGGCTGCACTTTCCCATTAGTTTGGCAATGTTCTTTTATGACATATATAATTTGCTTGCAACGATTTAATGAAGCAATGTAATTAATTTTTAATCCCTGCATCTTTGTCTAACTAACAATAAGTGTCACTAGTCTACATTGCTCCAATATAACTGATTATATATACTGCTCCATAATATAAATTAAATTGTTAATTACTATACTAAGTGTACTTATATAAAAAAAATATGTTCAAGTTCGTTAAAGATATTTTACCTTTTGTCAGTTGTATAGTTACCTTTTGTATTATTAAGTTAATATTTTATAAGTTCGTTGACATTCAAGTTTTAAAGATTATCCATTGATATGCAAGTTTTTTTTTTTTAACTTATTAGCATAGTAAAAGTTATCTTTCATGTTCTTTATTTAATTTAAAATAAAAACTTCATAATTTTGCTTAATAATCCATTGTTCCTTGAACGTTCTTCATTTTACATTGACAGGTTTCGTTAGGAAAAATGTAATAACTTCCCAATGAATAGATGTAAATAAAAATAAAAAAATCGTTTTTAATCAGGAAAAAATACTCTATTGATTGCACTTGCCACTTATTTTCTCAAACGGTTTTTTAAAAAAAATCAGATAGGTGATGCTCTTGCCCCTCTTTTATTGAGAAAGTGCGGCCCTAGAGCACAATAGTTAAAAAAAAAATCAACTTTTTTACCTGCAATGATTTTAACAGGCTCATGTCTTGGGAAACACACTGAAACAGGTAACACAAGAAATAAAAATTAAAAATTTGTATCAAGTCTTGTAATGTCTAGGCCTTAATAAAGTCCAACTGTACGATTTAAGGGCTGCACTTCCCCCAACTCACCTTATCTAAGTTTATTTCAAAGTAGGCAAACGTTTTTAAGATAGATACGCTGAGGCACGTTTACGCAATGCCCTCTTCCCAAAACGAGTCATAACTGGAGAGCCAACAGTCATGCCAGATTGATGCTGCTCCCTAGTAAATATTCTCACAACATTTTGAGCATTAATCGAGCTTCGGTTCAGCATGCGAATAGAAAAATATGTTTTCTACGAAGTTGAGTAAATTCTGTGTTGAAGCTTATTGGGAATAAACGATACTTTGTTAAGAACAAATAGATGTACAAATATTAGCAGAATTTTATCCTTTTTTGAGAATTGTATTTTTATGAACAGAAAATTTATTAAAGTTTCTTCCACTTTAAAACTAAATCCAAACTTAGCGACGGGGCACGATTACGCACTTTCATCGGGGCACATTTACGCACTTTCATTGGGGCACATTTACGCACATTCTCACTGTGTATGTCTTACTTCTAAACAATCCCCGAACGCTTTTTTTTCCGCTCTGTACAGTCTCAAACCTTTAGTATTTTCTTTTTATTAGATTTAAAAATCACCATTCATTTTTAATTAAGTAACAGACTTGCACTTTATAGCTTACAATAATAAAATGTTCAGTGTTGTCTTAATGCTTCTTTTCTGCTTTCAGTTCTTTTTTACAAATACACTTTCTTTATTTTAAAGATTGTAAGGCATTACGTTCAAAACACTAACAGAAACAGCTTGGATGTCAAAATAACAAAAAGGCTTATCGATAATCCAAGTTTTTCTCCGAGTAGGCCTTCCACATCGTCACATATGGACTACCCCAACTGAGACCATTAGAAAAACCAGGACCAAAGTTTAGGAACTAGGAAGGGAAAAAAAGAGGAGGCGAACAATCCTAACGGATACTCTAATTAAAGAAGCCCTCAGACAAGAGCAGTTAGAAGCTACAAAAAAAAAACATAATGTGCAGAACGAAACAAAAAGGAGAAATTACTTTAAAATTTACTATTTTCTATTGAAGCAGAAATAGAATACATCAAAGAAAAAAGTATGAAACCAGAGCCTGCGACAGGGAAAAAATTGGTACACTCTGTAAAAAGGAAATTAGTCAGAAAGGAAATTAGTTGTTTACGAACTAGAAAATTGTGCTTGCACTTGTTGTTTGAAAGTACACAACCAATCGAAAAAAGGACAAGACAGGGTTCATTGTCTTAGTTGTCAAAACACAGTCCCATTACAAGTATGCCAAAAGAATTACCTTATTTTTGTTAGTAAAATCTAAGAGTTGAAGATATCTTAATAGTTTTTGTTTTTAGCTGGAATTGAGCCCTATGATTTTAGATTAGCCTATAAAATGTTCTTCAATTAGTAATTTGTAATTTTCTTATTTTAAAGTGATTTAAGAGAAGTAAGCATTTAAATTTGGTCAAATATCTATTTCACTGACTCCTTGGTATCATTTTTAATATGAGAAAACGTGCCCCGCTCGTTGCGTAAACTTGCCCCGTGTTCGGAGCAAGTTTACTGTTAAAAACACGAGATTAGCACTAACTGGTTATGCAAATTTTGTCTTCATTAACCGCTTTATAAAACCACAATGTCTAAAATTTCCTAGGTTTAATTATAAAAGTTAGAAAACTCAATTTAACATATCCGTGTAAACATGCCCTGGTCTACCTTACTGTCGGGCCAAGAAATGAGAAACTTATTTAGGTTTTAGTTGGTATAAAATTTCAATACATATTCATGTATTTTGAATTATTTAGTTTCTTTTAAAAAAAGGGAATACCATTTAGAAGCTTAAATCCTGCTACCACTTTGTTCATTTTACTGGATGTTGCTGTCTTCTTATTTATATATATCGGTGATATTACTTCCTAAGGATGAATTTTTTTTAACTGACTTTTTTTTTCTTAAATAAAATGTGTGTGTGTTACAATTAGGTTCACTGAGTTGATTTCTTTGAAACATACTTTGCTTGACAAAAATGTGTAGCATATTTTTACTTTAACAATTAAAAGACAACAAATTTAATCCGACGAAGTTTGTTCTTAAATAATAGCGATGTATTTATTCATTCCTTCTTAATTAAATTGCAAAAGTGCTTTTATGGTTTTACGAACAATTATTTATCGTATAAGCTTCTGCATTTTTCTCTTCTAAAAAATTTATCGAAACATTGCACCACTAAGCAATCAATGCCATATTTGTTATAATACTTCCATTAACTCGCCTATATGAGCAGAAATTGATTGAACAAATATTATTAATATGTACAATCAGAAGTGTAAATGGAGTTTTTGTTTTATAACAGATTTAAATGATGTGTAGATATTACAATCATACTTTTTTTTTAAATTAATGCAGCTGTTATAAGCAAAGCTGTTATGAACTAACTGCAAAAATAAGTAAATTTTTCTAATTAAGTTTTTGTGTAATATATTTTAGAAAGATTAGAAACACCAAGATAACACTAGCATTATAAGAATAGTGCTAGAAAAAAAAGTGATACTTTCATCTTTGTAGTGAGATTAATGTGCTTGAAATTATAGCAATAAATATCGACTAATATGAATCTGAGTATATTTTTTAGTATATTTTATCACGCATTAAAATCATTCAAAACAAAAAAAGGAATTATTACATTGTTTATTGTTTACCACATTTCTAGAGTAAACTCCAGAAAAAGTTAAGATTAAAATAAATTTAAAATATTTTAAAAAATTTTAGTTTTAGTCAAATTAAAGGTTAATGATGTAGTAGATGTACAAACGTGTAGAATTCTGATTCATCAACCGACACATAAATTTAATTAAAAAAACCTCAATCATTTATGAGGTCAAAGTTATCGCTGCAGTTTAAAAGATACAAACTTTAATAAAATATGGAATACTGTTTGACCTAATTAGCCTAGACGACATTGTACACAGATAAATAAATCATTTATCGGAATCCTAAAAATCTTCGCTAAAATAATCAATTCAGACTTTTGTTTTCCCTGAAATTTCGGAGCAGATACGAATATGTAATGCATCTCAATAATTTAATTCCGTAAAATGTGTTAAACCGGTTGATACACATGACTAATTATGGATTCGTTTTAACTGGGGAAAAAAATGGCTTCTCATTGTCAGAATTCTTGCATGACTTTTTGGAATAGATTTTTTTTATTAAGTTTTCTAAAACTGCAGCTAATAAGCTGCAAAATACCAAAAAAATGTACAAAAGAAGCTAATAAATTTCAAAACAAATATTGTTATACACTTGATATACATAAAATGTTGAAGTTTAATTTATTTCAAAAGAGATAAAACGTTTAAAAAATAAAAAAAATCTTATAACCGTATGATATAGGAAAATGACGCAGACTTAAGAATAATAAGCAAAAGAAAAGAAGGAACATTAAAAAATCACGGAACCTAATTATCAATTCACTTAACAATAAACTACATTTGAAAAGCTTTTAAACGAAACAATGTAAGTACTAATAAAATAAAACTTAAAAAAGCACTTAAGTTTTATTTGCAAGCATTATTTAATTGATAATAAATTGTTTCCTTCATTATTGGATTAAAAATACCAAATTTCACAAAAGTTCTCATTTGACAATCTTCGAAAGGATGGCATAGAAGATTGCGAATATTTTTTAATACTTTTCATTAATATATAATTTTATGATTAGACTATTCTTGGCACATTTTAGCAAAATTAAGATAAAAGATAAGAGCGCTTAAACATGAAATGGGTGTGGTGAAATTTCAAGTTCATTAATGTAGCATTTTTTATTGCATTTACTCCGGAGCAAATCACATGGGTTTCACTTAACATAAAAGCTGAAAAATTCATAATGGTCGTTATAATGACTAAAAAAATAACATACAAGTGAAACTTTGTTTTATCGTATTTTTCATTACTAAGGAACGAGTTCAAATAGCAAAGACTTTTGAAAAACTGTTTGCCATGTTTTTTAAAAATAATTCCATACCAATTTATTAGTCTTATGATGCATAGTTTAGTTAATAATTTTCTATGCGTTGAAATGATTGTTCACGATAGATTGTCTAATGCACGGTGGTTTTTATATTCTTTTTCACTAAAGAAATATGTAACTTGAACTGCTTGCTTTAAATAAAAAACATTGACATCAGGAAAAATTGTAATTTCTCATATGTCAATGAAAGATTATATCTAGAATATCAGCGTATTAGTCTATTGTTTAATTAATTTCGATTTGTATTTCTGTTTGTTTTTATTCAACTTTTATCCCGATAACAAAAAAAGAAAATCAGTGGTTCTCCTTAGCTGCATATTATTTTATTTATTTATAAAGTATTGAACACTACGTAATAAACTAATTATAGTGGCAAATCACATAAAAATAGCAATTAAAACAAATTATACATTAAAAATATTAAAACATCTAGACATAAAATTATAAAATGACACGTTGAAAATATCTAAATCGCGACAATGAATGTTAAAAAGTTTGTAAAATTTAAAAAGACAAAAATTATCAACATTACTTACATTTGGTAAATATATTTTTAAAACATGAATGACTATTAACAGTCCTGTTTGGGACAGCAAATTGGGTGGGAATAACAATATCGGAGCAGTCAAATGATGATAATCAAACAGATGATGTTAACTTTTTCCGGTATGGAAAAGGAATAATGTAACAGTTGATGTGTTGTATTAAAATATTGAAAGAAGAAAAGGAAAGGCATGTGTGACAATCATGATTTGCCACACCTGCCTTCTACTGCTTTTCTTCTCCCATGCAAGCGGTACCTCTATCCCAGCGGCCGCTTTTTCTACCTCTCACGGTTTCGACCACTTGTAACAAGGCATGTAACTTTTTTTCTTTAGAGATAGAAGCTTCGTTTTTCGACTACAGTTCGAGATAGATCGGTAGTAAAAGGCGTTGCGTTTTCTAATAGTGTCAAAAAGAAAACTGTAGGACAATTCCTTCACTTTTTATTGATAGATATAATGAAAAAAATAGTGCCTACATTTCAGTTAAGACTAAAATGTTCAAGCTAAAAACAAAAATTACTCCTGCCGTAACTAAGTTACAGCATTGAAACAAATTGCGTAGAATGCGGAAAATTCTTTTTTTCCAACGTTATATAATATTAACATGTGTAAGTAATTTTTTACTCCCATATTCGAGGATTTATGTCAAAATTGAGCCTAAGTTGGAATAAAAAAAGAACAATTTATCGGATTGTTGTTCTCGAGTTTTGCGTGTTCAAACACACAGACGTTTTTTGGAGTCTTCATTTTATTCCATGTAGAGATTCAATACCATGAGTGGTTTTAAATGGAAAATTTTATACACTTTATATCCAATTATTGGACATATATTTCTGTGAATGAATCTAGTGAATGAATATCTCTATATTGTTATTAGAAAAAAGAAATTAAACATTTTTCTTTGATTAATTGTCTGTAGTAAGTTTCTTCTATACATTTACAGAAAGAAAACGCCTCAAAATTGCTGTGTTTGTCCAGTGGTTAAGGTGTCATTCCCCGGTTTTGGGCGTTTTTTTTCATTCTAATCTCTCTTCTCCCTCTCCCCTTAAAGAGCCTAATTTAAAACCGTAAAAGTTCTCCCATGTTACAAAATAGTAATTGCATATAGCATCTAAAATGATTTTACTGTTGGGTACCAAATACAACAATTTCCAAAAATGATTTAAATTTATGTTTTTTTTTTTTTTTTTTTTTTTGAAGTAATCATTCACTGGTCGATCTTCCCCATTTTAGGTTTTACGCAAATCTTTCTCAGTTAAACACTTTCTGTGTCCAATAAACTCTAGCTTTGTTAAATGAGATTGTTTTCTGTCTCACCCAGCTCTCAAATAACATTTAAAAGTTCTTCAAATGTATGCTAAAGCATAGAAAGGCAATTATTTTAAAATATCCTACAAATATGAATTTGATCCTTGTCAGTCGGCAGTTTACTAATATTAAAACTAACAAGCTCAATATGACACATTCAGTAACTGTTTAGTATCAAAGCTACTTTTAATTGATTTTTAGATTAGCTACACTTTCCCTTTTGAAATTTGGGTACATATTATGTAAATTAAGAAAATATTTGGAAAATAATCTTAGAAAATAAACTTATTTTTTTTCCGCAAGATCACGAATAAAGATTATGTTCTTCTTTTCTAAAATAATACATTCATCTCAACAGAATTTTTGTTATATTGATTATTAAGATTTTAAAATCTAAGACACACTTTTAATTAATCAGATTTCCAGATCAGGATGAAGACAGCGCCATCTTGGTTTCTTTCTAATCTTACTTTTCTCTTACATGAAAGTTACAAAATAGCGGGAAGGTGAAGTGTAGACGGAAGAAAAAGCGTTGCGGATGATCATTAATAACCGGAATGCTATTTGTCACTGAGTTTTTTCTTTTATGTGCGCTAAGATAACTTTTTTCATCCCTTTTTTTCTCACAGTACCACATTTCATACGGTGATACTAAAAAAATATTTTAATAAATTGATTTCCCTATGAAGAGCGTCATGATAAACGATAAAAATACATGTGAGGTAAGAAAAATTGAATTTGGCGGTATTTTGTTTTTATAATTTGTACTAAATACTCTTGTAGTGTTGCTTCTTTCTGATGTTTAGAAGGTTTTCCTTGACAAGCATGCATAATTTTTTTGAGAATTTTAATTATATAAAGTCAATCATAGAAATGTGTAATCCCCATGGGTTACGTAACGGGGTTTTTCCGATTTTTGAAGAAAAATGTTGATTTTAGCGGAGCTTTTGAAAAAGTTAATGTATCAACTTTATCAAACTACGTTTGACAAAGTTAATGTATCAACTTTATCAAACTACGTTTGACTTAAAGTCTTAAATTTCCTTATCTCTCTGTAATTTAATTGTAATTCACTTAATCTTCTCTGAATACGGTTCACACCTTCTTTTAAAATAAAGAAAATAATGTCAGCAAGTGGTTTTTCGCAATATACTTAAATACATATTCTTATCGTTAATTATGAATAGAAAACATTATATATGTATATATATATATACACATATGAATAGATGTATGAATAAAGAGGATACGGATACACAAAACTTTAATCAGCAGTGTCTCTTTTCAGTTCAAGAGCAGACAGCATTTTTGTGTTTAGCATAGAGGAATAATTTTTCACTCATTGAACGTTCAAAATGGAAGATATGCATACCCCATTACGTATAATTCAAGGTCAAAAATATTTAAGTTAATATTGCCGAATAAGTGATACTGATCCAAAAACAATTTCTATTTATAATTCTTAACTTGAGAAACTAATAGTAAAACCAATAAATTGATATTGTTTTAGCGCACGCATTGCTTTAAATCCGTTTATCATTTTCGAGTGAGAAAAAACTTATTTGAAATTGAGAAAAAGTTGTTTGTGTTTTTACCCAATTGCCCTCAGCATGTACAGCCTGCTTAATAAATGACTATAAGTTCTTGTTTTCACGTTTTTAAAATAATAAATGCACTAAAAAAATACAAATAAAAATAGCATGGCCAATTTGATATGAAAGATTTTCCTCCGACATCAAAAAACTTTACGTCTAATCTAATTATGAGGAGCGAAGACATGCAGAGAAATAACAAGGCATAAAATATTGAATTAAGAATAAATTTCAGCTGAATAATGGATTTTGAAATAAACTCATAAAGGAAAGTGTCTTAGAAAAAGCAGAATTTATTTCTCTTGGTTAATCCTCCTAAAAAACGTTGCTCCATTTTGTTTTCTCTCCTTTTTCGTCTTTTGTTTTCATTAGGTACAGTGTTCAAACATTTTGTTAAAAATTATTCTGCAGTGTATGGGGAATATGAATATTTATCAAGAAGTGGGTCTGGAATCAGGCGATTTCAATGTATACTCCTGTATTCATTCTAAACAATTTATTTTAGCTATCATTTTTAACATTTAAGAACTTAAATTTGGAAATAAATTACTTCGCTCTTTTATGTAAACGGTTAAGCATTGGGTGATATCGAAATGATATCAAACTCATTCATTTTCTAAAACTGTTAGATGTAATGTTTAAGCACATTTTTAGTGAATCGCAATTTTTCATCACCAGCATTTATAATTCAAACATTTTTCTTTATCTAATTTTAATGCAAAAATGCAGAAGAAATCAATTAACGAACGAAATCAGAGCAAAAAATCCCCCTTCTACAAAATTCAAATAATAAATACTACTCCTTACTACCCCGTAAAACGTATTGCTGACACACCGGCAGACGTACAATTACAGTACTTTGTTTCGTTTTCCTTATTTATTTATTTTATTTTATTTTTTAAGCATAATTTTTAATCAAGACTTTTTTCTATCTTTTGTTTTCTTTCTTAAAACTTTTGCTACATTTAAAAAAACGATTTAAAGAAGAAAAAAAAATGACCAAAAAATGAATTTTTGTGTAGGGTCAGCTGTGGTTGAAGAACGCAAGTGGTAAATGATAGCATGTGATTTCTTACTTACTTGCGGCATGTCACAAGCCTTGTGTGATCATTTTTGTAGCTTAATAACTTGTTTAATTAAAAGTATATACTTATTTATGTATTATTTCTTTTCTAAGTGTCTCAAATACCAATTGTTTGAGTATATTTATTTTTCAATTTTGTGTTTTTGTTTGTTTTAGTAGGACAAGGAGTCATAACACAAAATAAATTCGCACTCCGTTACCTAAACAGAAAATGCCATTCCTCATTAACACGTGGCAGTAACACGTTCAGTCATATTTAAAGTTGTGATATTTTTTTCGTAAAACAAGAAGGTAGATTTTGCTTTAAAAACTTAGTGTGTAGTGTGGTTATTCTGATTTCTCACCTCCGTGAACTTGAAATTCAGGGATATAAATTAATGTAAAAAAAAATGAACATAATTTCATATGCTTAACATGTGCTGATTGTAACAACGAAGAAAAAAAATTCTTTCAAAAAATGTATCCATTATTCTTATATTAATGGAAAATTCCTCATCCCCGTGTTAGACCTTATCAATATTATTATTTCTGAAATGAAAATAAATGATGAGGGAAATACATCAATCTAAGACATTCTACTAAAATTATAAATTCTTAGTATATTCTCAAATTTACTGAATACTATTTTTTAACACACGGTTTAACTAAAAGGATAACTACTAATTAAGCCGCACTTTAATTAAGAAAAGTTAATATTAGATTCCCACTAATCACTAAAATAGCTGATTGTTTGCACAATTAACAAAATTACTGTTTGATAATTAATTGGCTTTGATTTTTAAACCTTAAAAGTGTTTTTCTTTTTTTTTTTATTTCCGTGAACAAGGCATTTTTTAAAAAAATTTTGTGAGCAAAATATTTGGAACTTAGCTGGGCCATTGTCTGTTGTTACTAGGTAACACTTTGATGTAAGAGTGAAAAAAAAGGAAATCAAAATGTTTCGAAATTGTAAAACATTGCGTTCAAAAGTTACATTTTGAAGAAAACGACACATACATAAATGTCAAAACTCAGCTACTCGTACTTAAATTTCAATAATTAGTTTTGCATTTGAATTTCAGCATATCCTATCATTTAAGTTTTCAGTCCTAAGTTAAAAAGATTTGCCCTACTTTTGTTTTTCTACATCACCTGAACACCACACATTGCTGCGAAATTATGATAGTTGCGAATTTGAGGCTGAGATAAATTTTATTTCAACATATTCTATTACTTAATTTTCTTTCATTTTGAATCAAATAAATCATTCCTCCGGATTCAACGCTGGTCCCTAATTCTTGTAATAATCCTACATGAAAAAAACTCCAAAGTATGTTGCATAACGTTGTTTTTAAAACTAAAAGTTAAAATTAATTAAATATTTTTACTCTTATTTTTAGCAGGAGCCTGCAGGAATTCCAAAGTTCACTAAGGGAAGCATAACTTATTATCATCGTTGCGTGTACTACTTTGCTCGCGTTAGAAGTTATGCAACTTATAATACAATTTCTCTTAATTTCAGCTTAAGAAGGGTGCTTACTTTTACAAGGCATATTAAAATTTATTTCTCAGAGTAAGACATTATTTAAAACGTTTAAAATAAGATATATTACTAAAAATTAATTTCTACTGTAACATTAATTACGTACGACCTTTTTATTCCTTTTGCTTTTAATATTTAAAATAAATATATTAAGTCAAAAGAAGTTAAAACTAAGCACGAAGAAACTGCAAAGTTTCAGTTAGAGAACGACTTTTAAACAGATAAAGAACTAAAACTTGTAAAAAATTAAAATTAATGGTTCTTGAAACATGTAATGGTTGTAGCAACTTGAGCAAAAATGTTCCATTAGAAGTAAAAATGCAGCTTATATATATATATATATATATATATATATATATATCTGTGTGTGTGTGTGATAAAAGGATTTAAACCTAAATGCATCGTATATAGTTTCAACTCCTTTGTACCATTTTAGTTTTAATGATTCGTTCTTTTCATTACGATTCATTGATGATGGCTTGGATCTCAATATTATCATAGTTAAATCATTCTGAACTAGCAAGCGTTTCGTTCTTTTGGCTCTATGATGGGACTGAAACTCAAGTTTCGGAGTCTTTTTAAAAACCGAAGTTTTAGGGAAGGTTAAAAATAACTTTTAATTAACTAATCTGAAGTGGTCATTTGTGGGACAATAACAGTAACTGCAACCAGAAAATTTTAAAGGGAATGCATTTCGTAATCTAAAAAAATGAATATTTTAGAGAAAACGTCAGTTAAAAAGCGTTCTCATGTTATTTGGAGTCAGACTACAGAGGTGAAAAAGAAATAAATAAATAAAACATTGAATTACACTAATTTGCATCTTTTCGTCTATAAACTTATCTATTTGTATAGGAAAAAAGATTTCATGTAACCCTCGAAATAGGTGTGACTCTTTATTTTGTAAATTTGTGTGCTTTAACTTCGTACTATTGTCTTTAAATTTTCTGCGGAAAATTATTTCTTTACTTCTTATTTTAGACCACAAGGGTTTAAGAATTACGGTTATATGCTGACCAAGACACAAAGAGATGCAAGTAACAAAAAAAGTAAAATTTGAAGATAATGTATTTAAGATGGAAGCAACGATGTGGTTTTTTCTCAGGCAAAAAAATTTTTCCGGCTATCTGCAGAAGTACTTTAAATTAGCCTGATTAATATAAAAATGTACATGAAAGCTGATGTATGTCTTTAACTTCGTACTTTATTAACTTCACTTAGATATTTTTTCTGCCATTTACATCCCAGTGCAATACTGCATTTTGTATCAAACAACAATAGAAAACACTAATAAATTTAATCATAATTTTATTACAACAATGTGCCTTGAGTTTTATTGGATCGTTTCAAATGTTCGACAAGAAACTCTTTCCTGCCTATTCAATGCATATTTTTCTGAAGCTCAAGTAGCTTTAAAGAAAAGCAGTTCCAATTCACCTAAAATGCTTAAAAATTCATAGCTGAAGAAAATTTGAGCTGCGACAAATTCTCGCAGTCCTTTACTTAAAGCAATTAGTTCATACCCTTGAGTTTTTAACAAGTTTAACGCTCATGCTGATATTTGAACAATGTCAGTTTTTTCGCCTCATTTCTGGAGATTGTACTTTGATTCTTTGGTTTTAGAAGTCACTTTAATAGAAAATTTTGTGTTAATGTATTTCTAAAAAATCGAACTTCTTATAGCTCATCTTTTTAACAAAAACTGCATTACATACGTTTAAAACTCCAGGAAACATTTTACCGGTATACATAAAAGGATTTACGTGGGTAGAATAGTTACGTGGGTAGATACTGAAATTATGCTTGAGTCCTGATAATATCTTAAAAGCTATAACAAACGAATGTAAAAGCATTTCTTTTGCGTAACATTTTTTAAACGATAATTAAAAAAGAAACAAATTTTTCATACCAACGAAGAGCAAATCGTAAAGGTTTTTAATTTTTATTTTTCACAATTATATTAAAAAAAAAATTGAAATTTTCGAAAAGGGAATTTTAAAACACTTTGTATTTTCACACGAAATCGATCATTAAACCTTCTCATGTAACCAAGTATGGTGGATTTTTAAATTTTGAAAACCTAAAAACCTTGAACCTTGAAAACCTTTTGAAAACCTTGTAATAATGCTCGTATACCGCAAGAAAGATGAAAAGATAATGCTTAATTATGCTAAATCATATTTGTAAGGCATTAAATATCATCTTAGATCGAATTTACAAATTTATCTCTCTTGCTAGATTATTTTTTGTTTCAAGCATGAATTATGCTGCAAGCTTGGGATTAAATTTAGTTTTTGACATGAAGTTTAAATTTTAAATTTGAGTACCTAGATTTTTAGTTTTACTTGCATTAATAACATTTTGAAACGTAACGAAAAATAAGCAGGAGGAAGTAATTTTGAGGTATAATGTTTATATTGCAAAAGGCACTTCCATATTTGTGTTATAAGAAAGACGGAAATAACAGTAAGTAATATATTCTGCAATATGCAATGAAAAATATGTCCTGCTTTTCTAGCCGTTTTGAAAGAAAGTAAAGTTTTAGTTACTGTTTGAGAACGCTACGCTTTTTTGTATCATACATCTACTACCTGCCGCAGGGTGATACAAACGTCATGAAACTCAATACAAAATAATGTATTTAAAAAATATATTTATTTTAAATGCAAAAAAATTGCTAGTTGGCACACTACTTTTTATTTTTATTTTTTCAAATTACTCGCTGATTTTATTTTTACTTTCCATGCACACTGACACTTTCAATACCTTTTATTTTGCAGCGCGGTCATGTTTTGTTAAAACCAGAATTAGTTATTTTCAATGAATGCAAAGGCTTTTATTAATAGACGTGTGGATTTATGGTGGACAAGATTCATGTGGTCTGACAAGTAGACTTATTATGTCAGATGAAAGAAGGCTTCAACTGCAAAGAGCACAGAATCAAGTTTTCAATTCAATTTTAATCAATAAATATCTTTAGCTATTGGCAGTAACCTATAATCATGTTATTTGATAGAATAGTTGTCAGTTCTTGAACTGCACGAACACAATAAGCATGCATTTTCAATTTGTTTCAGAATTTAGTAAGAAGACAATAGTCACCAATTTTCTGTTGCTTTTATTTGAACCATAGACATAGAAGATGTTAAAATTAAAATTAATCCTCAAACTGCCCTAAACCTTATCCGTCCTAAAATCAATGATATTTCTCCAAAAAACGACGGAACCTGCTGGAATTTTTTTTAAAATTCCGTATTGATTAAATGGTTTGTGATAACCTCTCATAAAACTAAATTGGAAGATTTTGAAATGAAAAAAGATATAAACCTACTTAAAAATTGCCACACTCCTGTTGTATTACGTGATTTAATTTTTTCTCTATACGTTACGTTAAACTTTTTTTCTGCCATAAAAAATATTACCTTTTTCCTCTAAAACATTTTTGAAATACCTTTTTTGCAAAAAGCGTTTTCTAGATTAAAGAAACTTAATGGATTTGATTTTCCACAACTCGTATATGAAATAGATGTGATTGCATTTTTTTTTTCGTTTTTAGCAATGACATTTTCTTCAATCAATCTTTCACTTCGACATCTTGATGTAAACTTTGAGAAAAAAAGGATGTTTCTAAAGTTTTAAGAAATATCAAAACGAAAGTAGTAAGATTAAGTAATAAATATTTATTTTGTGTATTTATATTTGAAAACTCACTGATTACATTAAAACATGTTTCATGAAGGAAAGCAATGTGTTCCTTGTTGCCTTTTAAGGAAATAGACACTTGTTCTCTTAAAAGCAAAAGTAAGCATATTGTTTCAAAGGAAAAAGAAAAACGGGATATGTATAAAAGTATACCTTTTTTGCCTACTGGAAAAACAATTTTGTTTGAAAAAATAATCATTAGGTATAAATGAAAAATTATCACATAAGCTTTGTGCTACAATATGATTAAAGTGAACAAACCAAGAGAACAGTCAGTTCTCTCGCGACTTTTGGTTGTACTGGTGAGGTTTTTTGACTGTTGAAGAGGCTCCATTGTAGCTTTGAAATAGCGATATGCTGTATTTTCTTCAAAATTTGTTCTTTATTTACGTTGGTTTTTCACTTTAATCGAACATTAGGTATGTTTGAAATTTCTGGTTGAATTGAATGTATGGTCTTTTGCAGTTACAAAGCATTATTCAATCTATATAATAGTTTGGAACGTTTTTCTCTTGTTTTTAGTATTTTGGCACTTTTTTTAGAAAAAAAAATATTTTTTTTTATCAGGATCTTTTCTGATGAAAAACAAGAAAGCGAAAAAAAAAAAAAATTGGTATTAAAAAATTCATTTGTACGATTACTTTTCAGTACAGTTAAAAGAATATGATTTATACAAATATGATTTTATTTATTTCAGCAGCAATGCCCTCAAAACATTCATAAGTATCTAGACGTGAATATTTAGACAGCAAACGTTAAATACAATTCTAAAGATGAGTTAGAGCAAAATTGTGCCAGCATTTAATTAAAATTGTCTTTAAAACAAATTCTAGCATACAATAACTTACATAATTTCTTTTTTTAATGGTTAACAAAAAAAAAAGAAAAAAAATTCAAACCCTGTTTCAGTTCATTTTAAGTTCCTTCAAAGGGCGTATATAAATAACAATTTACAAAATGGATATTTCACCTTTCATAATCACCACATTTAGAAACATTTCTATATAAGAAGTATCCATGCACTGTTAAAAAAAAAATCCTTAAATTTTACTTTAAAAGTTACTGGCATCCATGTTTGCAATAACGAGAGTTAAAAAACGCAAAATGCGAGCATCAGGTTCGATCTCGGGACCTTCGGATTGGCAGGCGGCTTTGATACCCACCATACAATTTGAGACAAATCGAGTGAGGGGAAATACAGTGTCATCTGCTTCGCACTGTAAGTCACGTGGTGTACTAACTGGCTGTGCGGCAGTTTATTTTTGTCGGTACAATTTACTGTGATTTTTTTCTATACCGGAAACGCTCTAGTTTACAGTGATATTTACTATAAAAGTTTCCTGGATTTTTATCAATGTACCTACAGAAATCATAGCTACAATTATTATTTCAGCTATTTATAATAATTATTTTTCTCATCTAGAAATGACTAGATGGTTGATATATCTTTCGCTGTTTTTCCTTTTTGCAGAAAGACGAAGTTGGTTTTATGTTTTCAACGAAAGTGTTTCTCATGAAGTCATAATTTTTTCTTCATCAAAAAGTCAATGAAGAAACAATTATACATCTTTTGAAAAGCATGCGACTTATTCTCCCCAACACCTTTAACACTTACTAAATCTGAGTAATCATACTTGTTTTTGTGGGTTATAAGTCACAATAAAAAATAAAAAAAAACTGCGGTCTAAAAGAATTTTTGTAATCAAGAATCAAAAGGTTGAGTACAAAAAACGTGATATATTTTTTGGAAATTCAAGTGAGCATTCATAAGACGGATGAAAGAAAGAAATGGCAAAAAATAAAAACAGAAGTTAATTGAAACGAAGAACATTTGAACTGTAGCATCACAAAAATTCACAGAAAACAATACTTGACGTTTACTACTCTTTTCAAACTACTTATGGAGATTTAGGTATTTAAGTTCGTCTTAAAAGCAAATGATTTTTTTTAAGAAGGGCTGTTTTCATATTTACAAAAGGGTGTTAGTTGCAGGCAAAAACAAGGAAAAAAAATCGTTCTTGCTTTTAAAAATTTTAACTGTTAATGTGAATTTGCTTTTTAACCTACTTTCCCAGTAAAAGTCAGAGAAAGAAGAAAAAAGTATGAAAGAAAGCTTAATTCATCTTGAAATTATTACAAAAAACCAAAAAAAAAAATAAAAAAATAAAAAATAAAAAAAATAATTAAATAAATAAGGAAAAATTAAAAATTGGAAAGTAGTGTTTTAAGATAGGGGAAAATGTCTGTTGGTCTGTTTATCTGTCCCCCACCCTAATAACTGGTGAATAGTCCCATTCCATTTTTTTTTATTTGTTTGAAATATCTTGCGAGGACACCTCATTCCTAAATTTTACTTTTTGATTGGAGTTATTTTTTGTTCAATTTTGAACAGTTCACGAAAACTTAACATTACCTCCTACGGGGAAATTCCAAAAAGGCAATTCTGAACTGTGAGACAAATTTGCTTCAAACAAACTTTGTAGGAAAAAGCTTTTGATGATAAACATGTATATAAAATATCTTTTTGATTTAAACAATTTTCGTTTGGTTTTGAACAGTTCAAATCCATTAACATTAGCGCCTGCGGGGAAACTGAAATTCAATGTAGATTCCGTACTTGAAGGCGGGATTTACTTCAAAGAAATTTTGTTGTAATTAACTCTTGACGCCAAACTCCAGACTCCAACTCCGAGAATTTAGGGGCACCTGACTCCGACTCCGACTACTGTGCCCCACAATTAATCGGACTCCGACTCTGGCCTCGTAGCTTTGGCAAAAATTTATACACGGAGGACAAATGGCTGACTCCGATTCTTGGATATTCGACTCCGACTCCTTTATCTCAAAATGAAATTGACTCCGACCCCGACTCCGCAGCTATGGTTTTAACTGGGAAATAATTATTGTTGATATGACTTGTTTTTATTTTCACGCTCAAGTTTTAATTTAGGTAATTCCCAATAACAGAAATTACTAAGTAGAGGTAAATAACATACAGTGGCTCCCAAAAGTGTTCGTACACATACGACTTTCAATGAAATAGGCCCCTATGTATTGGTTAGAGTTAATATTTTGGAATAGGTATTTGATTATAAGATTTATGGTCTATTTGTAACAAAACTACACGAAAATTTTTAATAAAACATTAAAATTTAATTTTTTTAAAATGAAAACCAAAAAGTTCCGGAAATGTTATCTCACAAAAGTCTTCGTACACTTTGAAAAAAAGTCAAAAAATTAGTAAATAATCTAACTTTTTACAAAATTATTATTTAGTAGAATATCATGCAGTATCAACAAGAGCTTTTAAACATCTGGGAATAGATTTCATTGTTTTTTTCATTTTTTTGTACAATTACTGAGTAAGTGTTCAGAAGCACTTCGAGTCTTCTGTTTCTAGTTCGCTTTTCGTTTCAATGGTGTATTGTCGCAATCTAGTCACCAGATATCTCCAAATATGTTCCGTTAAGTTTAAATCTGGAGATTGAGGAGATATTTCTCAGTTTAAGCACAATTTTTGTGGCACCAAACACAAACGTGTACTTCTTATCGTTATTTTGATAAAAAACAAAGTTGTTTACGATTACCAAATTTTGGGCTAATAGTTTAAAATTGTTTTTTGAAATATTTAAATGAACAGCATGATTCATTATTTCAGCAAAAAGTTACAAATTTCCAAGTCATGGTGCTGTTATGCACTCTCACACAAAAACACCTTCACCGTCCTACTTAACTGATCCAGCTAAGTTCTTAAGATTAAATTCCTCATTTTTTCTTCTATTGACAATCACACAACAATTTAACCCAAAATATTGAATTTATTTTCATCTATAAGTAAAACGTTGTTCCAAAACGTTTTGAGCTCATTTACCATTGATTTTACAACGGAAAGCATAAGCTTACTGTTTTTCGCACGAACAAGATAATTTCTGCGGGAAGAGGTCCCAATTAATCCAGCTACAGAGAACTTGGCGAACAATTTTAGGTGAAAATTAAACGTAAAATGTTTCATTCAATTCTGCAGAAACTTTTTCAGCACGCAAATGTGTATTTTTCTTATATTTTTTTTAACTGTAAACCTCCGATCACGCATTTGAACTTTGCCAGTTGACCTTTTCTTACCTTGTTTTCGATCCGGTTCTTGTTTTTAAAGTATTTTATCAAGCACTTCACTATAGAATGGTATAAATTAACTAATTTAGAGACATTTCAAACCAATTTATGGCTACAGTAAGGTAAAACATTCAAATTTCGAATCGTGTTTGCTGTTTTCTACGCATACCTGCCATTTAAAAATAATAAGCAGAATATTAGGGAATAAATAAACAAAAAACTAAAGCAAATGACTTTACAGTGTCATTACAATGCAAGAATAATAAAAAAAACACATATGATAATTTTAATCATGAATTAATTTGAAAATATTTTAGTGTACGATGACTTTTGTGGGGTATTTTTTCTCTGTATCATCGTTTTTTGACCAATTTCAAATTTCAAAAAAAAAAAAAAAAAAATCTGGCAATATTTTGAAAAAAACTACTGGGTTTCATTCAGAATGGCATAGGTTTGGTGTGAAAAAAAATGGATTTTATATTCGAATTCAGTTTTGCGTTATTTTGTTTTTACAACAAAATTTCAAGGTGTACTAACACTTTTGAGAGCCACTGTATTTCTGCAAAATACATTTTAACACGCATGAAGGTAAGTTATCTTTCATTTTTAGCCGCTGAACAGAAATATTAGATCCCACTGCACAATTTGGATCGAGCAAATTATTTTCATTCCTTTTTGCGCAATTTACATCAAATTCGGTTTTCCAAACTATGAAGTATCTCCCACTTAAAAAATTTGAATTCGCGAGTCCATTCACAAGAAACATTAGGGAACTTACCTACCTAGCATGGTTTATCTAACTCTTTAAAACTTAATAATATTCCAAACGACTAGTTTTCTCCCACACATTTTTTCATGTCACTAACAATCGAGTTCTTCTAGCCAATAAGAAACTAGCGTTCTTCAATTTCGTATTCGTTCGGGCAACTTTTATGTGGCAAACGATTTAATATGGCATCAACATTAAAAATTGAAAAATGATGCGTATCTTCAATAATGTGGCTAAATTCATTCATTTAATGGTTCCTTTTATTGCCAAAACAGGCACACAATACTTTCTAAAACGAAAACTTGTGTTTTTAATTTCTACATACTCGAACTATTTTTTATTAAAACAAGAGAGAGGTTTCATTTTATCATTTTGAAATCCTGAACTAAATATTTTGGAGGTGTCTTTCTATTAAATATATATTGATAAACATATGACCACCCACCACCCACATCTGCATTTCGCATAAAGAATTTGTAGTCCAATGCATTCAATCTATGCATTCCATACGTCAGATTCAATAATTGAGAAAACAACAATGCCTATCAGAACGCAATGTAAATTTAATTTAGAAGTTGCAAAGAAATGATTTTCGATTTCAAAAATATTTTTCTGACACTTTATATATAAGACATCATATACATCAAAATAAGTTTCACTTGACACTTTTTAAGTATAAACGGAACATGGGAAATCTATGTATTTTAAAACATCTTATGTGTTTAAATATTTTATAACATTTACATTGAGGTTTGAGTTTTTTACCTATGTAATTCATTTTGAAAGATTTGTTAATAAGTTATTGCGATATTTGCTTTGTTGCCATCTTAGCGTGATACCTAAAAATAAGAGACAAAAATGTTAAATTGAAAGGGGATTTTAAGGTTCAATACAGTAAATTATTTAAGCTTGTTAAGAATCATCACAGAGACGTATATCATTTCTTGAAGATATTATATATGTTTAGGCATTTAGGGTTAGGTCACCAGTAACACAAAAGGGTCTAGTATAACATACAGTCATAAGTTTTGATTTAAATAGTAAACCTTTTACGAGGGTACAAATGATGTTGCTGGGATCCATGAATACGGTATAGACGTCTATTGTTATCATGGAATTATGTTTCAGTTGGTATTTACAAGGCAGGGAGTTTATGAACAGGCACCACGAGGTCAGCTGGTATTTCATGTTCATTTAAATCTAATAAGGCTTTAGTTCTTAAAATAAAGAACTTTTGCGCATTTTGAAGAGGAAAAGAGAATACTGTCTTTTTCTCATTCTTTCCTTATCCTGTATGTTGCTGGTATCATCAAATTTTTCCTTGCCTATTACTGGGGGTCCAACCTTATTTTTTTTTTTGAAATTGAGCAAATAAAAATAGAATCAACTAATTCAGAGGATCCAGAAACAGCCAACCGTTAGATGAGATGTTTGTTGCATGAAAGAAAAATAGTTTAAAGTCTTAATACATTAAAAGGATCAAAAAATTGAGTTAACCATAGAGCGATATCTTAAACATGTCTGTTCCTGCTTAGGTTCATCTGTGTAAAACAGTCGTTTGATTCAGTTACTTTCTTTTTAGCTGCAACAATCTGTTGTTTTTATACCTTATCATTTAGGGCTGTTAACGTTAAAATTAAGGCGCGCCAGATCCGATCAAGAACCTTAGACCGATTTGGACACTACAGTATCTCTTAACACCTCGCACAATTTTTTACGGCATAACAGATATATATAAGGACAGTTTAAGCTGTTTGCACCAAGTATTCAGCAAAATGACCTTAAAAGTTCATCTGTATACAAAAAGTTTTTCTCTTTACACAAAAAAAAACTCAACGAAGTCTCAAAACAATTCAAATATCCATATTCACGGACTTCATCCTTTGAGCAAAGAAGAAAAAAATACATATGTTATAAATTCTTAGTTCTTCTTCTCTGTTTCAGTGATACCTTCTGTAATAGAACAAAATCTTGCAGGTCAAAAAACACATCGAAAAAAAAAATAAGATGCATAATATTTCGTTCTCGGCTAACATTGGCTTTTTTAAGGCAACTTAAAAAAAAAAAACTTAGCTTACTGAAAAAATAACCCTTTGGAGTTCTTTACTGAGTACTACAAACACGTAATTTTGTCAAGCACAATATTACATAGTTCTTAACACGCATAACCCACATCTAAAAGAGAAAATGCATATCAGTTTGTAAATCAATCTAGTAATCAAAGATGAATACCACTGCAAACATGTTTAGACCTTGCATATTAAAATCTAGTGCAACTTGCGTAAAGAAAGAGCTGATATTTTTAATCAAATAAAGTCAAATAAAGTAACTGCATGCTCTAAATATTTTGTAATACTTATGGTATTTTACTTTCTTTTTACAATTTCTGCAAAGAAAATGTAGGATCAGCATAGGAACAAAGTTCTGATTTTTACTTACGCTTTGTAATAAAAATACTATTAAATGACGAAATATATGTTCACCCAGTCAATTCTAAAGCGATAGGTTCACCTGGATATATATATGTTCATCTGAATCTATATCCAAGCCCATGCTCATTACTCATTATCATAAAGCTTTCCTGGAATGTATCAATAACATATTGTTCTAACGAGACTAATTATTCATTCAGCTTTTTTTATGATACATAGACAAAGATTTATTTTAACGAATGTCACAGATTGAATAAAATCGCATTACCCTTTAATTGGGTATTGGAAAGAAAATAATTAGCATTTACGCGTGAAAATACTAATTAATTACAAAGAAGTGAGCTCTAATTAGATAAATATGGCGAAATTACATTAAACGACATCTAACTGACAGTGAAATGTGTCAATGCTTATTTTCGTAGAACATGATATCCGAAAAAAAGAGAATATTGTTTCTCTTATTGTTTTGTTTCGTTTTGTTTTCTTCTCTTCATAATCATATTTTAACAGTTATTTTTTATTAGAACACACCGCGCTTCACAAACCTTATTTGTTATTTGATCATTAGTAAATTAGCAGTTTGCCGAAAACTAAGAGCATTTGTAATTGGAATGAAAATGAGTAACAGTATTCATCTTCATTCATGATTAGAAAAATAGTACTTGAACTCTCGAAGTTGTGTTGCTTATTTTTAAAAAATGGCCCATGTAAATAACAAATGCAATATTTTTATGTAAAAACTTTTTATGCGGTACTTTTGTCTACTTTAGATAACACTTATAAAAATCAGGAACATTTTACGCTAAATATTACTGCAAAATTGAGTCATTTGCTGAGCAGAAGATTCTCACAGTTAATTTTACCAGAAAAAGTGAGTGATTGCCGCTCCAATTGGTATACTACGTGACTTATAAAGCAAATCACATATTTCTCCATTCTTGCTTTTCCGTTGAACTCCGTTCTGTATAGGAGTTCGAGAACCGGTCTGAGATTAAAGTGATTCGAGATTCGGACTCCGCTGCCAGCATTCCGCAACTTGTCATAGCTCTCTGTTGTTCTTTACTGCAAAATTTTACAGAAAAAGTGCTGGAAACATGAATGATGGAACTTTTTACCGTAAATTATCAGGAATTGTTTTACCAGTGTGCAAAGAGTTTGTGTGCAAAACTTCCAAAAGTATGACGTGGAAAAACATAAAATTCTAAAGTATTTCGTAAGGACATGTCGGAAAAAGAATATCCCTTTCCTTCTGTTTTATATACAAGAAGATTTTTCTACATTTATACCGTTCCCCAGTAGTGAACCACACTTAATTAAATTTATTTCAAGGATTGAGAATTATGTGACACACGTCTAGTAGCGAAGAGTCATAAGTCTTTTACCTTTAACCAATCCTGTTCCCTTTAAGAAATTGGTTTAGAGAGTACAAACTTTTGTGTAGTTCAGGGTTGACCTTTTACTCTAAAATAAGTCATGCAGTGTAATAAACGGGAGTGAGATCTAGCGAGTAGAGCGTCCACTCTACAGATGATATTATGTCAAAAACAATGTAGCTTGCACCACTCTTGTCTTTTTGGCCAAATGAACTGGCGAGGAGTCTAATCTAAGAACTAAATGGGAGGAGGGAGAACTAAATGGGAAGAGGAACTAAAATGTCTAGTCTACATTGCTGAAGTGTTCTTAGGCTCACAGAAGTACAACAGCTTCTAAAATGTCCTTCTGGTACACTTTTTGATTTATTTTATGGCCCTCCTTACAAAATAACAGAGATTTTTTTGTCGCTTGTGCTAATTCCATTTCCAGATCAAGACTGACTTCGGATTTTGAAGATGTTTTGTTTAACATTTTCTAAGGTGCTTAGAGTGTCCAATTGTCCACAGACCAAATCTCATTTTTCCTGGGGTTATGAGTTGGTTAAACGAAAAATCAATGAAAGGTATCTCTTACAGCGTGGACTTGCGGCCCGTCTCAAACGTTTCTGGTATCTTTGGAATCATACGAATTTGTTTTCCTCAAAAAAGGCTGAACTTTTTGAAACTCGTAAAGCGTCTGTCCGAGCTCCGTTTTTGCCTTTGGTCGCACTTATCGATCACAAATTCCCCGTCTCGCGAACGACTTCTCTCGAAGAAACCCAAGTATTCATGTAACTCATTTTTGGATCGCCTGATGATTAACGTACACTTCCTGGACGTCGACTATCAATTTCAAGCCACTTGAAATTGAGAAACTTGAAACCACACTTGAAAACACTTGTTGTTCTGTTTGGTTAAACAAATTTAAAATAGCATTTATTTTGCTTAAAAGTGTAAGAAAACCGAAAAACAAAACATAAACTAGGAGTTATATTGTAAATTATTTTCTAATAAAGTGCGAGACAAAAATAAATTAAGACACTCATTAAAAATAAATTAGTTTACTTTTATTCGATGATGCAAAATTTGTCCAAATTTTTTTGCCACACCCTGTATAGTTACGTTTTTTTAATAATTAATAACTTAAGTCATTAAAGTATAAAAATGTTATGCATTATTAAATAGAGTTTTATAAGAGAACAATTCCATGGAAATGTCAACTTAGGTGTCAAATCTTCAATGTTAGCAAAGCACTAATAATTAAATATCAGTTGAAAGCGCGGTCTGTTGTAACATTGTATCCAGTTTAATATAAAAAAATTTAACTGCCTGTTTTGAAAAAATATATGTGTTACAGATGTCTATCTCCATCATGAAAACTTGTTTTCAAATTGTGTATTCATTAATCGTTTCTTTTCCCTAAAACAGCTTCTAACTAAAATATAAAAAAAGTATTTTGATATTTTCATAATATAATTTAATATTGCAAGCCCATATTGAAGTATGCTTATAATGTTTTTTTATTCGGAATTTATTTTAAGTTTAGATCAGAAATTTTAGTCACTTAAAGCTGTGAGCATTTGATCTCATAACTTTTCTACTCCTTCTTCAATCCCAATATAATTTATATTTTCATAATCAACAGCAAAAAGTACACCAAATTTGAATAAAATGGGGTATGACGGACGTCATTTTTGAAAACTCTTTGGTGATTCGAAGAGGAATAACTCATAGAGATATTTAACTGAGCAAATGTAATCCAAAAATTCCCGTAATAAATGTAAAAACTGCAACAACTTTTTTTTATTAGATATTGAGTACCTTATCAACAATGTACAAATATTTTTTAAAGGATGTACAAGTTTAAAATCCTATAAAAATATTAAAGTCATCGCTGTACAAAATGCATAGTACTCTAACTACTAGCACATAAAAAGTTTAAAAAAAAAAGACCTTTTAAAATGAAACGGAAAACTCATTGTTTAAAATCCCAAAAGGTCAAATTAACGAACGAGTTACTAATGCATTTCGGAAAAGAGCGCAGAGATAAATAAATAGAAGGTATAGAAGATGATAATATGACTTCTTTCAGTCCAAACATACTTTCATTATTTGTTTAGACAAAGACCCATTCATATTTCGTTTCAAAGTAGTGTTAACTGAGTTTACAGTAATTTACAGGTACATTCAGTTACGAACTAACTACTGATAATTAGGAGGGCATTAGACTTAATTGAGCCTCGCGGGAGCAATTTTCTGCTAACAGACGGTAATGTACCATCCACTTATATTAACTTAGTAAATAACACACAGAAATGAAAATAACTGCTGCTTTCGCATTTATTAAATTACACCATGTATTTTGTCCAGTCAATTTTCAGAGCAAATTGTCATTTGATGGAAGATATGGCAAAATTCAAGTGCAAAGCATCTAAGCGTATGCAAATCTGAATTATATATTTACCGGAGGCAGTCTAGCAGAATAATTCCTAAATGCAATAATAACATAATTTGTATATGATCTTTGTTTTTTATGCACTTCATATATACCAACTTAGTTCTTTTCTTTGTTATTTTTTTAGTCATATGAATTATATTTGATGACTTTTTCCCCTTCAACATAGTCAAAATATTTTTTTCCACTGCCTTTATGGTCATGATTGAAATTTATTATGAAAATAATTAATAAATAAATAAAAATAAACAGACGCATTATAAAAAAAAAAAACCTTCCTTTCGGCATCCTTGAATACTAGGTATTTGTTTTACGTGCATTCTGTGATAAGGAACGCTAAGGCAACTTGGGTGTAGTGTTTTTTCTTCTTAATCCTTGCTTTGAAGTCTAATGAGAAAAACTTTAATATTTCTCAAATGGCTATTTTGACACCTTATTTTTAATTCGTCATCTCAATGCTTTTAAAATGGAATTCAATTTTATTTTATTGGAACTTACCGAAGCCATTTAAACGTTTGTCTCAAACGTTAATTAAGAATTTGCGATTAACGATTTTTTTTAAACATTTTAACTAGTGGTAGCGTATACAAATTACGTAGTATTATAAAAGTGGTCAAGTGCATTGAGTTTTGCAGAGAATTAACATTTTTTTATGCTTGCGATTTTTATTATATTGAAAGACAAAATTATAACAACAAGCTGTTATTGACATTTGTTGTGTAACAAGGAAAAAATAATTGTGTGTTTTTCAGCCGAATATTGGTGGAATAGTTTATGTGTCCTAATACGTGCCTATCTCTACATAGTATAAAATGAAGTCTCCAAAAAGCGTCTGTATGTTTGTACTCAGAAAACTCGAGAACTACCAGGACGATTTCACTGAAATTTTCACAGTTTGTTCCTTAAAGTCCTGAAAAGGTTTGCAGATCAGTGCAGATAAAAATCGATAAATAATGCTTATTTTGTTCCAATTTAGGCCCAATTTTCACAGAAATGCCTTAATATGGGGGTGAGAAATTACTTTCACATATATTAATATCACATATCATCGGAAAGGGTAAAATTTTCCACGTTCTATACGATTTGTTTCAATGCTCTAACTTAGTTACGGCGGGAGTAATTTACGTTTTCAGCTCCAATTATTTTAGGCTTACCTGAAATTTAGGTACTGCTTTCTTCATTAAATCTATCAATGAAAAGTGAAGGAATTGTCCGACAGTTTTCTTTTTGACACATTGGAAAAAGCGACATTTTTTGCTCCAGATCTGTCTTGACGTTTGGTCGAAAAACTAAGCTTCTATCTTCAAAGGAAAAAAAGCTACAAGCCTTTTTAAATCAAGTTCAAAAAATCTCATGTCTATTCAAATTGTTAACCACTTTCTTTTGCATTGTAATTTTTAAATTATTTTATTTCGCGTTTCCATGATTACGCTTTTTAAATCCATCTTTCTCGATTTCATTTCTTAAAAGTATTTTAATATCTGTCGTCATTGTTTGTGGGGGAAACTTTTCATTATGTTTATTTATTTATTTATTTAAACCTTATTGTTAAATATACGTCACTTGACACAATTTCAAATTTCAAGGTGAACTGGGCAAAGCTAGGCAACGCAGGTAGTAGGTAATAAACGAAAGAGGCAAACATAAATACCTCATAATGCTTGATATATCATTCCTGGTTCTTCCTAACCTTGCAGCAGCAAACAACTTCTGAGACATGAAAGATGAATTTTTAATCTTAAACCGTATACTAAAATGCTAATTCTTGAAAATAATAATTCTTATGATAAAAATCGTAGTAAGAGTAATACTGGTACAGGCAAATCTATATATATATATAAATGAATGTTTGTCTGTATGTCATCCATGAACTCAAAAACTACCCGGCAGATTTGGCTGAAACTTTCACCGTTTGTTATTTTTGGTACTGAGAATGTTTATAGACCAGTTCGGAAAAAAATCCGATCAATAGTTCCTTTTTTATCCCAATTTAAGTCACAATCCATTGGATAAATACGAATAACATTATCGGCTGCAGAAATTAATTCGCGTGAAAGATCTCATTGATAAGAAGTAAGCTGTTGCCATTTTTCTTGAGTTTGAACAAATAAACTCTTTCTTTATTGTTTTATGGCTTTTCATGCAACGGGGGGATTTAAAACTTTTTCTATTTGATATTTTTAGCGATTGATTGATCTTGCAAACTGCGTGAGTACAAAATTTGAGTATAGTCACGGCTTCACTTGATACCTGGACCGATTATTATGAAAATTGCTATATATATATATATATATATATTTCCACGGAGAAGGTGCATAAAATGCTCATTGAAGCCACTCGCCACCAGGTGGCCCTGCAGAGTAGCAACTTCTACCCCGTTCAACCGATTGTCATGAAAATCAGTATAATGATGTATTTTTTTGTTGGCGTAGCAACGCGCGTCGGGTATAGCTAGTAAATTATAAAATCTTGTTTAGTGGAACACGATGGTGAGCAATATCTTATTGTATTACTGCAAGAAAATTGCAAAACGTCATGCCGGAAGCGAAGCGTCACTTCCAGGAAACATTAAGGAATTTCACGTGTTTAAACCAGTTTCCTGTGCAAAATAAGTATTTTGGCAATAATTTTCCTGAATTGCTACAAGTTAAATGAATCCTGGCTTCTAACTGTTGTGAGAGACATCGGTAGACACCAGTGTTAAGATGTGTTCCTGAACTTTATTAGTCGCTTTGCCTCTAACACGGTTATGTCCTCCGAGATTTACTAAACACCAAACGTGGACAAAATGCATGACCTAGATTCTGTAGCTTTGCAAGAGTTGCAATCAAATAAGCTATTTGGAGTTTGCTTACCATTCTGCCTTAGATTCGGGCAGATCTGTTAAAATTTCCTGGGAGCCTTCTTGTTAAATTCGCAGTTATTTGATTTATATGGTATAAAAAAAAAGGCGTGAAATATACTGGGACATTTTTGAACATTGTATGACAACAAATATAAAATCTATGATGACCTTAGTGTTTTAATTCAAACAAAGTTACAAACGTCATATAATGTTTAAGAGTGTTAAAAAATATCTAAACTCTCAATTTTTTTCTTAAAAATAAAGCGTAGACGCATTCATTTATTGGTATGAAGCAGCCAATACGTACATGGTATATCTACAGTGCTTAGTTTTAACGCCTATTTATTTTCTAAGCATCGAAACTTTTCACATCCAAAATCCTCTGAAATAATTTACATTGTGTTACTACTATCTCGTAGAAAACTACATGAACACCTTCGGTATTGCAAAAGTCGGGGAGTTTTAATTGAAAATAAATAACACCAATGAATGAAAACACCGTTCCATTATTTTGATTAATGATATTGCTTTGCGTAAAATGTCAATTAGGATATTTCGAAAACTCTGATTTTTTATTGAATATATGAATCTTTTGTCCCAAAGTAAAGCTAAATATAAATTAAATTACCATGATTTTCGAATTTACGAGAGAGGTTTTCCAACATTCATTAGAAATTCAATAGTGAATCTTAATGAGAAGCTCCTAACAGATTACTTATTTGATTTCTATTGCAGCAAGTGTCATGCCATCGCTATATTTAAATAATATACGATCCTTAATGACATTTTGCTCATTGAATAACAATGGAATTTCTCTTGCATTTCGTTATTAACACAAGAAAGGAATTTGTGATATAGTAAGGACATCTTCAGTTACACTTTTAGGATTTCAAAATGCTCAATTTTGCAATGGCAGATTATTACTTTGATAAATACGATATTTTCAATATTTTAATTATATATATTTTAAGTACACTCATTTGATATAACTTTAATACAGTCTATATTTTAAACAGCCCTTTGCACATATTTTTAGGAATTATTTACTTGTTTTTTTTTTTTTTTTTTTCAACCAATCGACATGAAATTAAAAACTGCTGCAAGACAAATTGTAGTTTTTTTTCCTTTTTTACATGTTTGATTGTTTTTTCTGAAATTTTACGGTAACATGTACCAGCATTCAGATAATTTATTCTATGTACCGTAAAATAGTATTTTACGGTAAAATTTTACAAAAAAAAAAACAGAAAGCTTTTGCTGTTTTTTTAGATTAAAATTAATAAGCTACAGGCAGTGAGTTCAAACCTTCTCTCTTATCACTTGCAGAACGATGCACTAGCCTAAACACTAAATGAGCCTTGAGAGATGAAGGGAAATTGGGAATTAAACTCGCAGAGTAAGTAACCTATTGTTACTTCAACAAACTTTTTCCAGTCAAATTTACTATTTTTACTTTCTTTTACAAAAAAGGAAGTATTGTATTCCCGAAAAAATTTTCACCTAAAAATCGGCCTTAATTTCCATTTTTCTCACCCCAAATGAATGTCGAGTTTTTTTTCAAGCCGACCAGACGTATATATGTGCCTAGGAACGTGCAGACACCCGAAATATCCATTTTGACGATCCCCCAGTTAATTACAACAAGATTTCTCGTGACGTCTGTATGTACGTACACTGTAAAAAAAATCCGGAAACGTTTCTGAGTATATCGTGCAGTTGTGGTTCAAGAAAGTTTCAAAAACGTTTCTGAGTATTTCGGAATCCTATTTTTGTAATGTCCAGAAACGTGTCTGAGTATTTCGGAATCCTCTTTCTGTAATTTTCAGAAACATTTCTGAGTATTTCGGAATCCTCTTTCCGTAATTTCCAGAAATGTTTCTGAGTATTCTGTGCAGCTGTGGTTCATGAAAGTTTCGAAAACGTTTCCGAGTATTTCGGAATTCTCCAAACAATTTTCAAAAACGTTTCCGAGAATTCCGGAATCCTTTTCCGTGATTTTTTCTAAAATATAATTCTTTATTATAGTATTGCATACCATATCAGTTTCAATTCTTTCATATCTAAGAGCAATAATACAAGCAATTTTAGAATCATTCGTGGATTTTTTTTTTTTTTTTTTTTTGAATTTCTAATGACAAATAGCATGGTTAACAGCATAACATATGCACAGTTACAAATTTTTGAAAAATTATGAAATAATCTAGTAGTTTCATTCCTAATCACAAAATCGTCGGGGAATTGGAGGGAGGGTACCTTCTGAAAAGTGGGGATTGTTTGTTAAACAATCTTAAACTTCAGTTTTTCTCTCAATATTTTCAAGACAAAACTATCAACATATTGTATTTTTAATGCAGAACTTAAAAACATATCTTGTATCAAACTTGATAGCTTTTATCTTCGGATAAAATTTGACAGGACTTACCTACCCTTCGCGTTCCGGAATTCGTTCACCTCAAGTCAATTTCTCTGACGAACAAAGTGTACCGAAAAGTACCAACAGAGAAATTGATGAATTTAAAAATGACACCAAATCCCCCTGCTGGAACCATTCGGGTTGATTCTTCTGTTCTTGCCCATTTCCAGCTCATCACAAATATAAATACTTATTCAAAATTGGTTACTGATTTTGTTTCTACAGTGTGCGCCAAATGCAATATATATTTTATTTATTAAAACATTGAACTCTATTACATGATTATTCCATTTCATATATACGAGAATCCCCCCCCCACCATAAGAGTGATGGTGCACCCATAAAATGCTATAAAGCGCCCCCCCCCCTTAAAAAAGCAACCCCCTGAAAATGTCAATGGCACAGTCTGCGTGGTGAACGCCCCTCGTCTTCTCCCCATATGTACATTGTATATTAATAACATAGTTTTTTTTTTAAATGATCACTTTTAAAACAATGACATGAAATAATATTACTTTTTATTTTGGCATGTAAATGCAGCTGTTCCATTTTTGCCACTGACTCATTCCTCCTGACTGTCCTACATTAAACTAGTATGCATGCAGTAGGTACTGTCCTGAGGAAGACAAATTATAGGGACTTGTTTCTTAATTTAGCCGAGGTAAAAAACCCCTACTTTTAATTTTAGGTTTAAGCTCTTGTTTATTGCATATAGTTTAGCATATGGTGCGTTTGGCCCAATGTAATGCATATATTAGAGCTTAAACACTCTCTATTTAGTAAGTAGTTTAATATCTTTTGGTCTTTTGACCATATTTATCGAATCTTCCACGGCTGATGAGCTCCGAATTCAACCTTTCAACTTTATTCTAATAATTGCTACTTTTAATTTTCTTTTTCTCATTGCTATTCACTGCTTGTGTATTTCATATATATACAAAAATATATTATTGAGAAATAATTCCTGTTTGCTATATTTGCAGCTTCTTTCCCTTAAGGGCAGGTACATTGCAATTAAAATAAATCGTACTAATGAAGGTCTGCTGAGAGAAATAATATTTCATGTATAATATAAATTATAAATCAAAGTATCATATACATTATAAATCAAAGTATCATATAAATTATAAGTCAAATACTTTAATATGATGTAAAAATACAAAATTATTTATTATTATTATTATTATTATTAGTTTTTTTTTTTTTTTTTTTTTTTTTTTTTTTTTTTGCTTTTGGTAAAATTGAGGCTCGTAAAACGAAAAAAATGAAGACACTTTTAAATACATATATGAATCTATTTGTTAAAGAAATTAATACACATTTAACTAATTTAAAGCGTTTCGCTAATGCAAATATTTAAAGAGATATCGTCATTTAGATAATACTGAAGCACTATGTTCCAAATTACAACAGATAGTTTTTTTTTCTTTTTACTTCATACAATCTAGGTACACTGTTTACAAGAGAATGAAAACGTGCAACCATAAACACGAACTATCAAACCTGACAATTTGCATATTATAACATTTAATTCATAATGCTTGATACATAAATGTTCAGCCAAATATTAACTGAGATGACACATAAAAAACAAAATACACAATAACACTTATTTAAAGTTTTTTATAATCTTCAATTCATAAATTTTACAGAATAAAACGAGACACACTTGCACTTTAAATATGTGTTCTATGTAATATAAAGTATTTTCAAATTGCAAAAATTCACAACGAAAAAATGATACTGAGTAAAATAGTTTTTTTAACGAGATTTATATGAACTAAATCACTTTAAAGTAACAGAGTTGCAAAGCGACTTACCTATTCGTCGGTGATGGTCTTTTGCAGGCTTTGGTCACCAAAAAGGTGATTTTTATGACAGAATAAAATTTTGCCTACGAAAATTACCCATTTGGTAGAAAGAAGAAAAGTATCCAAGAAAAAAGTAAATTACCTACACAAGTTATGCGACGCAACGAATTTACATGGCGTCCTCTCGACAGTTATTTGGTTTTTAATTTCAGTTTGTATTCCTTCCGCGAGCATGAGTCGAGAAGTTGCACTTCGTACTTAAAAATAAGTGACATAACTTCAAATTCAATCTCATGATGATACATTAGCAAGAAAATATAAGACTTTAAAATTATCTTAAGTGAATTCATGCGAGGAACAAAACTTCTGCTAATCCCCTTGATGAGTGTTACTTCGCACATGAGTCAGCACTTGTTTTCATTGCGTGCTTTCACGAGTTTCAGTTTGGAATTGGTGCTGGACTATAAAATTGCAGTGTGAGCTGCGCATGCGTCGACTGTTACTTTCTTGTTAAACGGGAAAGGTATTTGATAAGAACAGAAAACTGCTGAGAGCGTACGAATCTGTGCATTACGGAATGCTTTTTTGTATATTCAGAGAGTTTTCCGAGATTTTTTACAGTGTATGTGTTTGCGTATGTGTATGTATGTTGCATAACTCAAGAACGGAATGTCCTAGAAAGTTTAACTTTAGTATGTAGACTCCTAGTGGGGTCTAGTTGTGCACCTTTCTTTTTTTGGTTGCATTATTATGCTCCAAAAGGGGTCTTTTGCCCCTTTTTGGGAGGAAATCATTGTTAATTTCGATGTAAACTCAAGTGGTGTTATAATTTAGCGGACACTTGGCGATATAATGCCAATCTTTTGGTCGCCAAGTTTTGTAGCGTGCTTGGCGGCAAATTTGGCGATTTTTTTTTATAAAAATTTGGTTTCAATTTGGTCATTGTTGGTGATATTTACAGAGTAAACTATTGAAACATATTAAAACTGCCAATAATGAGAAAATGACATCAAATTGGAGTAAAACGAAGTCATGTGATGCACACATCAGCTCGTTTTCTTTTCTTTAAGCACTCTATTTTACTGTAATATTTACCCTAAAATGTTCCTAAATTTTAAAAACTATAGTAAATTTGTTGAATAAAAAAATTGGAAGTAATAGCTTATAAGAATATTTTAATTGAATCAAAATGTGTAAAATATCTTCTAGTTATTTTACATCTTCTCAAAACGTCACAACTTATATTACTGCATGGAATATTGCAACGCACGTCAAAATATTTTAACAGCTTGAAATTGGCACTTACAAACATAAAGTTCAGAAACGTAAGAGTATAAAATTAGAGTACAACATTTAAAACTATTGGTTACATCCTGCAGTTTAGAGAACAACTGTTTCTTTGTACACATTATCAACATTTCTTTGTGCACATTTTAGACATTAGTACACAAAAAGAGCAAAAAGATCCATTCTAAAGTTGTATTATTAATATTAAATGAGATTTCTTAACTTCACAGTGAGATTTATCGAAGATTAAGAAGTGGCCACTATTTTTACTTTTACATTTTTTTGCCTGTATCGTTTTTTCATTGTAAGAAAAATAACTACATTTTCTTTAATTTTTTACCCTCAAAATATTTCAAAAAATCTGCCCAAACTAAAAAATCTTTGATAGTAATATTGACACCAATTCGGGAGAGCGATTTTAGAAGTCCATTAATCATTTTGCCCATTTCAGATCCAAAGAAAAAAACAATAATTTGTAGGAAATTGCTGGGCACAGAAAAACAATTTCAGGATGAAACGCTACCAAACAAAACAACACAAAACCTACAGATTAAGACGTATTTCCTAAGGAACAAGCATGTTTTTCTTATGTAAGGGAAACCTAATTAAAAGTTTTACAGTAAAGGACATTTAACAGATTTTTTATATATGTTACCGTTAAAGTATGAAATTCGTTATTTTTTAGAATACCTAGTTATTTCATGCAGTAACTGATCGTGTCTGTTAAACTATACAGTACATACATACATACAGTATACATACAGTAAAACTCTCTTGTATTTCATGGTTTAATTAGTTATTTCATATAACAACGTTCTGCAGCCCGTTAAAGTGTAAAATAATCTAGATCATATATCTAGCACGACAAATACATTTACCTTCCACTCCTGTATTACCCCCAAAATGTTCGTGTAAAACCCTGCGTGTCAACAAAAAATGTTTTGTTTTAGAAATAATGTTCTTTGTAATTCCAAGTGTCATTTTAGTAATCCTTGCTGTAACAAAAGATTTTATGGTATGTTTCCATAAATACCATTTACGCCTGAATAAATTAGATAAATTGCTTCTTTTTCATTTTCACTGTCTATCATTAGTTTATTTATAGAATACCTAGTTATTTCATTTTAGATAAAATGTTTATTTTACACTTTTACTGTCTCTCATTAGTTAATTTATAGAATACCTAGTTACTTCATAGAATAACTAGTTAAAGTGTCAAATTAATAACATAGTACGTACTTTAACGGACACGATCAGTTATTTAATGGAATAACTAGGTATTTTATAATATAACTGCATTATATATTTTAATAATAACATATATATATATATATAGTAAAGAATGACCCCAAGTTGCATAAAACCTTTTACACGATAGGCAGTTACTGTAATATGCATGCAATACGTAGTATTTGAATTTTGCAATAAAACAATCAAGCTGGACTTTGCACGAAACATTTTTTTGAAGTTTACTTATCGTTGTAACTCTAGCAAGAGACTACTTTTCCTTTTAGTTAAAAAATATACACAGAAAAGGGAAGTCATAGAAGATAGAATGAAATGTACAAATTACGCTGCAAACAAGTAATAAAAATGAACTTCATGCAGAAAACCACAATAAAGATGTATGTATCTTAACGGATAATAGCGAATGAATGATCCGTTTAAAATGTATTCAATTCTAGAGCGCCAGACTTTTTTATACATAAGTCTAAATCTGTTCAAAGTTCCTCAGTTAATTAAAACAAGAGAAATCATTTTTTTCAGCAAACAATTCACGCTTTGCCTCTAGTACATAAACAAATCCATGCTGTGATACCGCATGGTAATTTGAAGTCGTCATGCTAAAACATAGGGAATGATATAAAAAATGGTATCCTGCCCTGTTAAGGAAAGTTAATTTTAAAAAATCCGATAAATCATACGAGGTGCATTAAATTTTATCCAAACTATAAGTGTTATAGTATGATTTATGCCCTGATTTCTCAAAAAGAAAACAAAAATTATTCTTCAGGAGGCTAGGAAGGAAACTTCCTATAACTCGAAGGTTTAGCCGGTCTCTTGGGACCTCCAGTTATTGAGTCTTAACTGTATAACAGTTATACAAATACACGTATAATAGTTATACGAATTTCTAGTTAATCACAAATTTGTATCATATACCGAATAATTCACTAATAAAAAAATATTTCTGATAAATGAAATACACTAAATAAATCCATTTTAATTTAGTGATTTATAACTTTGTTTGAAACTACTAAACATTTGATAAATAAAATAAAGTGCCGTAATGACTTGAATGGTAACTAAATGAACTTATAATTTAGTTAACTGTACAAAGACTCATAAAAGTAGAATTGATATGCAAATTTACATGTTGCTTCTATAGAGTGGACAGAAAATCTGTGCTTGACTGCTATGCGATGGTTTAAGGCTTATAACTTGTTAAGACACTCTCGGGTTAAAAATAATCATTACGTTTCCCTAATTAAGATAAAACTCAAATTGAATTATCATAAATTGAGTTTGCTAAGGCCCTAATTTAAAAAGCTCCTTCTTACTGAAAATCCTTACTCTGTTTCTAACAAATTGCTTTCAGAAGTAATTGATGCATTTTAGTAAAATTAGGACTATAATAAACTACGCTCTTTATTTGTTTAAAAAGAATGATTAAATTTAGTTTTAAGTCAAATATCTGAAAAGGTAACACATTTTTTTATTTTTCATGATAAAACATACTTTCTTCGGATGCGTTTAGTTCAGTGCCCAAGAGGTTCATGGGTTTTGGTACTTTAATGCTCTCGTAGTTGCATACTCTGTGTTTTCTATCGATGCGAGCTCACATCTGGATTCATAAATGTAATTTTATACTTGAAAAAAATGACAAACTTTTTTTTCCCAAAATTAAACATGCACTATGCCTCAAGCATACGTTTTCAAATACACTACCATTTAACATGAGCTATCCATCCTTTTTTTCTGAAAAGAGTTGACTATTGACTCTATAAATCTGATCAATGCAAAAATATGTGAACTATATTCTATCAAAAAGTTGACATTATGGTTCATTAAATTGATCAATTAATGATTTCTAAGGAATAATTTAAATCTAAAAGCATATTTTTCGTAATGTGAGTCAACAATCCTCGAATTGAAATGCAACATGAAATTCCATCGATATAAAATTTATATTCTGAAGTGGTAAAGTATAAAAATAAAAATCAAAAGCAGGTTTTATGCAACACTCTGCAGTGAAACCTAATTTTACGTATAAAAAATTTTATTAGTAATTACATTTATAAGGATCTAATTAAACTTTTTTTACAGAGCATTAAATACCAACAACTGAACTTGCGCAAAAAGGAGTAAAAGTATTATGTAGTTGCTATTATGAAGTTTTAATCAGCATATTTCATATGAAAATTATTCTTCTTTTCAAAATTTGCAAAGGACGCTATTCTTATTGATTGTTTGGAGCCAAATCCTGAACGAAACTTCACAAACAAATGAAAAAAAAAAAGTGTTGTGTTACTAAGCTAATGCATTATGCCACAAGTGATGTAAAATGTAGTCAAGTTGAATAAATTACGGTTTATTTGCTTCTTTAATCGCTGTATTCTAAAGATTTAGCTTTCTATAACTATTGAAGCTTCATAAAAAATAAAAACATATTTTTATTGATTACTCTGAAAACAGTAAACTGTTCAGTAAAATCAAAAAGATTTCACTTAAATCACAGTTAGTATTCGACTATACGTAAATTTTTTACGAAATATCATCACGTATAATTTAAAAACTAGTGATCAAGAAATCATATCGGTCTGTTAACAGTGATTACATTAGGATATCAGACCAGAAACCTATTGAGTACAGTACTTGCCTTACTTTATGCGTTATTACAGCAAAGTTCAGCGAGAAGAACCTCATATTGCAGTACGCCAATAAGAACTGTTGGCGTAAATACTACCCACTACTGGTTACCACCAGGGCTCGTTTGTCAAACACAGCTATATTTCTTAAAAAGAAATTTTTAGATCGCACCGAATTTCGGTCGCACTGATGAGACCCTTACTTGAAATGCACCGCTAGCTCAGTCATTTCCAGCCGAGGACTGCAGTTTCGTGCTTATTAGCACTCATCAGCCTGGCATAGGAAAGTGACTGAGCTGGAGATGGAAAAACTCTTAAGGAAGCCAAGAGTGCCAAACAAACTGGTAGCTAATATAGAATTAGCGCAAACCAGACGAGTGACCGAAACAATGGTTCGGTTCAACTCGAATATTGAAGGCAAGGCATGGTATATTCAGTAAATTACCGCCCCCCTGAGCTGGCGGTGTATTTCCTGTATTTCTGCTTTAGCCCTGGCTGTTGGGTGGTAATTTACTGAATAGATCCTTACTTGTTTAATAAAAGTGTATTTAACTGGAAAAACGCTTTATTTGCCACACACCTTATGAATAATTGAGCACGGATTTCTTCAGGATACACGCATGTACCAAGTTTAGTTAAATTATTTATATATAGATATTGATGTCTGTAATAACAATAGCGCAAATGTAATCAGTGTTTTGCAATTTTTTATGGTGTTCTATTTAAGCAATATTTTCTGATTAAAATATTCTTGAAACGTGAGCAACCAATCAATACTTGTGACTTCTTCAGTGTTCTTTACTCATTTTTCAAAAGTTTTTACTGAGACAATTGGGTCGTTTCCGAAATTTCATAAGTATTTTTTTTTCTGTAAGAGCATGCTTAAAAACATTGAATCTGACCGTTTATTAAAATAAGTTGACTAAGTTTAATATTTTTGAAAAATGACTTTCATTGGTGCACTTTCATTGTTTACGCTTCTGCCGATGACATCATAAATGATGAAATGTCATTCACAGAGCACAATATTTAATTCGCTTCTTTATTGACATGTGTTGGCAACGATATGGTTGATAGCAAGCATAGAGCGCAATATTTAATTCACTTCTTGAGTATCATAATGTGGAAACGCGGTAGACAGATGCGCCAAAGTACATCATTTGTGACGTCATAAAGAACAGGCCTTAGTTTCAAAATCGGACATTTAAAAATCTTAATTAAAAATCTGGCGTTGGAAAAATGAAAGTTTTTCTCTCTCCTTTTTTTTTTGCTTCATCTATCAATTTCAGTGACTAAAAGTAGTACTTCTGACGGAAGGAAACAACCCTATTTGCGTACTAAAGATTTTCATTTGCTTTTGCATCATTCAGTCATTATTGGCGCTGATGTTATACATTGTTCATATCAGTTAGAAATTATTGCACCAAAGATTCTTAATTCTTTTACTGTAGCAAACATCGTAACGACTTTCCGCATTTTCATTCCATTCCAGTCAATTTCCGAAATCAATTGACGCGAGAATAACAAAATTCTAGCTCCCGATTTCAATTTACTTGTAAATTAAATTACTCGTTCGCTAAGAGCAATCTTGAGAACTTTGTATCTGCTTTGGAAAGTGTAACTACGAATATATCTGATCAATAACGTTCTTTTTCGATACATTGATAACTTATGTAATGGATTATTCTTCCTAGAGTTGTTTTATGAGAAAAATAACACTGGATCACAAGTTTTATTGAATTGTCCATAAAAAGTACATACGTACTGTTTAATTGAAAAATTTGAAATTATATTGCAATTCATACCCAGGTTCTTCTTTTATAACTTCTTCCAGAGTTAGTTGCGATACCTAAAAATTAAATATTTCCACCCTATAACTCACGTATTACAAAGTAAAAATAGACCTTCTTTCGACAGAATACTACTCCTATGAAGGATGCTTTGAAAGACTGTTGGATAAAATGTAAACCAGTGTCATGAAATATATTAAATTTACATGCACAAACTTAAAGAGGTAAATTGCTAGAAATTTTTTTTTGAAAAACAGAAAAAGAACTATCAAAAACATTTAAAAACCGACAAAAAATTTTTAAGTAATATATTCAATAATTTAAAGTAGAGAGCGAAATAAAAAAAATGAAAGCGGACTTAAAAGAAAAGCTATAGAAAAGTACATAGTTTTAAATTATGCTTTTTTATTGTCTCAAACTTTTAATATACAGGGTGTCCGAAAAGTCCTTAACACATTTAAAAAATTCATAGAACACCAACAAATTGTCGCTTGAATTTGCGGTTTGCACCAAACTACTTCACAGGTTCAAGAGTTTTTACGACATCGGGAAAAAATGAAAAGGAAAAAAAAGCAACTTTTAAATCGTTTTTGTTGACATGGGAAAACGCAAAAAGGAATGAAAATTACTAAACGAAGAATTACAAGCATAGCATATACTGATACCCTGGCTGCGAAATACCTTTTTTCTTCTTCTTGTTTTCCCCTTTTCATTTTTTTTTTCAATGTCATAAAAACTCTTAAACCTGTGAAGTATTATTGTGCAAACCGCAAATTCATGCGACAATTTGTTGGTTTTCTATGATTTTTTTAAATGTGTCACATTCCGGATACCCTGTATATCGTCAATTCAGAGCAAGGATAGGATACCATCATGGTTCAGGGAAATTGTGGTTATAGTTTAGTAGGCTGTATTCTAAAAATGGATGGATTTATGGTCTCCAAATGATATGCAATTATCCTTGTGCGACATTCTATTCTTTCTGGTTTTCGCTTTTTTGGTTCTGGATTCGTTTTACAACAAAACTATGACCCAAGATGTACTTTTAATATATGTGCAGAAAGTAATTTTAATTCAAACACCTTAAAGCAGTGCCTGAAACGTGGTTAAGTCAATCTAAAGTCCAGACTGCAGGTGTACTGAACTACTCTGGGTACATCTGGATGAGATGTGTCAGAAACACATTACGAGCCAAAATCATATGTGAAAGGGAATTTAATTCAAGTGGAATAACAATAAATCCTAAATCGTATTATATTGGTTATATTGGATAAACTAACCAATTTAATGTTCCTCCGCTTTAGTATAGTGTGTGTGGCGGTAATCTCATCTAAAGCGGCAACACTGATGAAGAACAAAAAGACAAAATTATAATACTTGTGCTTAAATATGTAGTAAAATATCTTTCTTTGCTTAAGCAAAAACTTGAATCCATGTGAGAGTACATTTCTCTGTGTACTTCTTGAAAAAAATAATTACACGTAATAATATCCAAATAAAATGTCCTTTCTTTTCTTTTCTTTTTTTTCTTCAAAAATTGAAAGAATTTAACGACGTTAAAAACTACTGCACATGTACTGTAATGTCAGCAATAAACTGCTAAAATATATATACATACTGTCGACTCCCACTACAACGCGATTCGACTTACCTGAAATGGCTATAACGCGATTGTTTTTACCGGTTAAGAATTTTAAACATAATGCAAATTTCTCGTCCGAAACACGAAAATTTTTGGAAGGGAATCACGGTGTGTAAGTATCGACTTTGTTATTGGCTACTAAAAATGTTTTTTGTGAATAGACCTTCATCCCTTCAGCATCACTGACAGCGGAAGTTCCAACACCATACATCGCTTATACAATTAACCACTTCTCATTTTTCCCCCCATTCAAAATGTGAAAGTTGTTGAAATGTAATGACATCTAAGAGCGCTGTTTCATCTTGTGAAGATAGAAAGAAAAAGAGAAAGTTTCTGACAATTAAAGAAAAGCTGAGGATTATGTGCTTGAACAATTATAAAATGCGTCGAAGATATCGCGATAATTGGGTATGAGAGAATCTTCCATATGTACAATTAAAAGTCAAGAATAGGAAATCCGTAAAAGTTCACCGAGTAGTATCTAAGCAAAATGCAAAAATTATGAAGATGGAAGTTGCTCTTGTATTGTGAATTTAAGAAACCAGGAAGATGTTGTGTTATAAAAGAACTAGTGAAGCACCTGTATTGTATATTTAAAAATATATAAGAATACCGGTTTGATCAAACAGCATAAACCATCATCATCTTCATTTTTAAAGTTACAAATATCATTACTGGATCTACTATACAGTAAAACTATTGTGCATTTGTTTTTCTTACTACTTACTTGTACGTACCATACTGGTTTATTCTATATCTTTCTTTCCCATTGATCACTGATTATATGCATTGTAGCAGTATTTTATGTTGAATAAAACGTTTTTTTTTTTTTTTTTTTTGAAATTTAAAATAAATAAAACTTCAGTTTTGTATGTAAGAAACAGTAATGTATAGTTACGGAATGGTTTTTAACAGTTTGAGGCGGTGTTTACAAGTGACGAAAGTAATTGAGTATGTTTATAAAAGTTTTTACTCGCACCCTTTTCCACAACGCGAAATTTCGACTTATCAGAGGAGTCTTGGAACGCATCCCTCACGTAAGTCGGGACTCGACTGTACATATATCTTTAACAAAAAAACACATCTTGTAAAGTGTGTTGATTCCTGGAAAACGAGAACAAAATACCCCATCCTTCGCATGTTTTGCCTAAAACAATTACACTGACGCTTGTGAAACTTGCACGACCGTCCCCATTTAATCTTTACCATATGATGATGTCCAGATAGAGCTTATTTGATCGATTATTAATTCAAACATCTACTTCATGTGACTTAAATAATTTGAAATTAGGGAATTGAGTTAGGTTGGTTCGATGCAAGCCACAACAACATCTGTGCTAGTTCGCATGAGTGTATTAATCATCTGAGGATGCATCGGTTTTATAATAAACATTTCCTTAACTTATTTTGCTTCCCTGGGGATGTTTGTTAGAGTCAGCAATAAATACGGCAAATGTGATCATGTGTGAGTGCATGCCTATCTGTTTTCATTGTGCAGGCAAGTACAGTGCTTATAGCGATAAAGTGAAATCCAATAGTAGTAGTCTTGAGGACGCTCTATCACAAAGGTCAGTTTTGCAGATTTAGTGTCTAGACTTGTAGTTTTCTTTTTAAGTCTTCTTTTTAAGTTTTCTTTTTACTACTTCGGTGCCTCTGAGCCGTTAAAGCTAAATATCGGTCTTCATAGAGCGTTGTTGACCGCATGCGACCTTGTCCTGATCTTCAGCCAGCATTTCTATTCTCTAAAAAACGTTTTCATATGGTAGAAATCACACTTTGCGAGACTCTAATAACTTCTGCTGCCTTGGCTTGTGTTTGGCTCCCCTATAGTCTTCCAACCACACTAGAAGCTTCTCATTCCATTAAAGGACTTCCGTGAGACATTGCACTCATATAAACAATATGCTTACTGAATGTCGATCATTCTTTTCTGCTTTGTCTTACGATACGTTTCGAGCAAAACCTCATTCGTTGCCATTAAAACGTCGTCTTCGACGTCAAATTCAAAATTTGCATACTGCGATGTTTGAAATTGAGAAAAAATTGAATTTGGGGCTTCCTCCTTCGTTTCTATGCAAAAAAATATTTGCAAATACCTTTTTTGTACAAGATTTACAATATCCTGTATTTGTTTTGAGCAGGTATTTTCGTATTATTTGAAGTTTTGGTGGGGTTTGCTTTTTCGTTGACTAGTGTTATTAACAACACACTTAGGATATGTTGAGGCTTTAATAAATGTACAGCACATTTTCTGACTCGAGTTATATTTGCTGAATAAATTTGCTTAAAATGAGTGTAATGTAGTTAAAAATTTCATATTGTATGGATTTTTTGTCAATGCGAACATTTTTAAAGACAAAGTTTCATTTTTCATTTCTCGTGAGCCTTTTTTTAATACCTCTTTTATCTGGAATTGATGATTTACCAAAAGAGGGTCCGTACCTATCACTCTGGTGTTTAGTTACATTATTTCGTACTGAAAAAACATTAATTATTTCATACAACTGATGAAACAATTAATGGGATTCGTCTTTGAAATTAATGTTTTCTTGAATGATTTAAACTACAAAAAAAAAAAAAAAAATCTAGGAAAAACGTTATAAAACTTATAAATAAGCAGTTAGGAAGGAAAATAAAACATAACGAGCTGATGTGTGCATCACATGACTTCCTTTTACTCCAATTTAATGTCATTTCCCCATTATTCGCTATTTTAATGTGATTCAATATTTATTCTCTAAATATCACCAACAATGGCCAAATTGAAACCAAAAAGAAAAAAAAAAAACTCCGCCAAATTTGTCGCCAAGTTGGCGACAAAACTTGGCGACCAAAAGACTGGCGATATATCGCCAAGTGTCCGACAAATTATAACGCCACTTGAGTTTACATCGAAATTAACAATGATTTCCCCCCAAAAAGGTGCAAAAGACCCCCTTAGGAACATCCGAAAGCAACCAAAAGGGGAGGTGCACAACTAGACCCCACTACGAGTCTATGTACCAAATTTCAACTTTCTAGGACATACCATTTTTGAGTTATGCGAGATACATACGCACATACGCACATACGCACATACACACATACGCACATACATACAGACGTCACGAGAAAAGTCGTTGTAATTACCTCGGTGATGGTCAAAATGGATATTTCGCGTGTCTATACATTCTTAGGCACTTTTCCGCATGTGGTCGAATCGAAAAAAAAACTCAACATTCATTTGGGGGTGAGCAAAATGGAAATTAAGGGCGATTTTTGAGTGAAAATTTTTTCGCGAATACAATACTTCCTTTTTTGTAAAAGGAAGTAAAAATTAATTGGCATCAGCGTTGACTGCAAGTCTTAATGTATGATAACTCAATTAGGGAATTAGGAATCAAACCATAATTGGATGGGTTTTTTTCGTAAGGTTGCAAATTACCTTTTCTAAAAACCAAATATACTTAAACAAAATAAAGAGAGAAAAAAGTAGGACGCAGTTAATAGTTCTGATAAATGGTTTTATTTAATCGTACAATATAGCAAACGGGCATTTTTTTTGACCAAATCTGAGCTGAGAGAAAATATATCTGCACAGAAATGGCTAAAAATAGAAAAACATCAAACACAATACAATTTTTATAAGGATTTTCCCTTAACGTAGGCTCAAAATGTTCCAGATAATACCTTATCGGAAAACTAATTTACTGAACTTCTGACAGTCTTATAACTGCCATTTGGGAAAAGAATATTTTTATTTAGGATTTTTCGTGCGCGAATCTTATTTTCCTTTCTATCTTAAGAGCTAAAGTAATGCCTTACCTTCGTAATAAGTTCTCCACTTTTTAAGTTAGCAACGATTCAGTTCTTGTTTTGTTCTTTCGATAGTTTATTTAGGGACGGGCCGAGAACTTTAGTTTGCTCGCTACATAAAAGAAAACATTTTTCGCAGAACTTGATGACTTTCCTGGGAAAATGATAGCCCTCGGCAGCGGAAGAAAAAAATGACTTTTTTTTTTGTCTGGAAAATGTTTACTTTTATCCTAATATTAATAAACTCTTTCTATATATAGAGAGTCATGTAGTCACATCGATCATTTTAGGAAATAATCTTGCTCGAAAATACAAATTTAGCAAAAAAGCATTGAGTTCAACGCTTCAACTGTATTTTAAATAACTACATACGAGCTGATGTGTGCATCACATGACTTCCTTTTACTCCAATTTAATGTCATTTTCTCATTATTGGCAGTTTTAATGTGATTCAATAGTTTACTCTCTAAATATCACGAACAGTGGCCAAATTGAAACCAGATATAAAAAAATCAAAAAAAAAAAAGTTGGCGACAAAACTATGGCCAAATTATAACATCACCTGAGTTTACATCGAAATGAACAATGATTTCCCCACAAAAAGGGGCAAAAGACCCTTTTGGAAATACTCGAATGCAACCAAAAAGGAAGGTGCATAACTAGGGCACACTAGGACTCTACGTACCAAATGTCAACTTCTAGGACATTCCGTTCTTGAGTTATGCGACATACATACGCACATACGCACGTACGCCCGTACTTACCTACGCCCATACGCACGTTCGCACATACGCACATACGTACATACAGACGTCACGAGAAAACTCGTTGCAATTAACTCGGAAATTGTCAAAATAGTTACTTCGCATGTCTATACGTTCTTAGGCACTTATCCACGTGTGATCGAGTCGAAAACAAAACTCAACATTCATTCGGGGATTCGGGGATGAGCAAAATGGAAATTAAGGTCGATTTTTGAGTGAAATTTTTTTCGCGAATACAATACTTCCTTTTTTGTAAAAAGAATTTAAAACAATCGACTCTATTATTAGCAGCATAATAAAGTTTGTTATGTATGACCTGATACATTTACATTAAAGTGTCTGACTTGTACGACATTTACTGAACTAATGTATATGGGTCATTCTTCAAAAAGTGTAACTTTTCTGTCGCACGCTTTTTGCAGTAAAAACTTTAAGGAACAATTCATTTAACAATGACTTTTAATTTCTTTAAAAATATATCTATTTAAACCTGCCAACAATTTTTTCATAATAACTTTTATTTTAGTATATTTTTGGTTCACAACTTGTGAATTCGCACCTCCGTGGCATGTCACACACCTTGTGTGGCTGTTTATGTTGCTTAATAGCTTGTTTAGTTAAAAGTATATTCTTATTTATTTATTATTTCTTTCACAAGTGTCTCAAATACTAATTGTTTAAGTATATTTAACTTTTTAATATTGTGTTTTAGCTCGTTTTAGAACGACAAAAAATCATGTCACACAATAAAATCTCCCCTTCGTTAGCTAAACACAAAATGCCATTCCTCATTAACGCGTGGCAGTAATGATATCAAATTTTATTTTCCACGATACAAAGGAGCCTGTTTGTTTATTTTCCATAGTTGAAGTTGTTAGATTTTTGTCGAAAACCAAGAAGATGGATTTTGCTTCAAGAACTTAGTATGGTTATTCTGACTTCTCACCTCCGTGAACTTGAATTTCAGGGATGTAAATTAGTGTTAAAAAAATGAACATGTTTTCATATGCTGCAGATTGTAGCAACGAACAAAAACAAATTCCTTGAAAAAATGTATCTATTAGCCCTATATTTATAGAAAGATCCTCACATGCGTGAACCTCACCTCCGTGGCGGACCTTATCAATGCTATTATTTCTGATGTGAAAATAACCGATGGAGGGAAAATAAATCAATAATAGGCATTCTCCAAAAATTATAAATTGCCAGTATATCCTCAAATTTACTAAATACCGTTTTTAACATACATTTGAAACTACTCATTAAGCCGTACTTTAATTAAGAGAGCTTAATGTTATATTCCCACTAATTATTAAAATAGCTGATTGTTTGCACAATTGACAAAATTACAACTTTGATAGTAAATTGGCTTCAGTTTTTAAATATTAAAAGTTTTTTTTTCTGTTTTTTTTTTTTTTTTAATTTCCGCATTTTTCAATTGTTTTACTTATGAGTAAAATAGTTCGAACTTAGCTGGGCCATTGCTTGTGGTTACTTCTGGTAGGTAACACTTTCATCTAAAAATGAAAATAAAAAAAAGTTTCGAAATTGAAAAATATTTGCGATCAAAAGTTACGTTTTCTGGAGAATGATCCATACATAATTATATTAATGTAGTGAAAAACATTATATGAAGTAAATTTTTTGTCAATGAGAACGTATTTAAAGCGCATGTTGAGTTCTGTATCTCAAAGCCAAACTAATGTAAATCACATTATCGGTACGTTACAGGAGAGAGAAAAAAACGTTTTTCTGGTGCAACAAAGGTTAAGACAGATGCTCTTCTAACACTAGTAAATATTTTTGAAGGAAAATGTTTTAAAGAAATACTTTGTCTTAGCTCCGTGAGGAAATGAATTGTACAAACAAAGCTGATATAACTTGAAAATCGTTTTTGGACTTAAGCTAGTTTGACTATGATGTACAGAGTTTATGATCTCTCATGATGTAGAATTTTTAACCTCAATGTCATGAGAAATCTCACTCCATTATCACACAGGTTTTCACAGTGGTTTGCTCTTAACACAATAATAAACTTTTATTCTTAGATGCTATAAAACATTTTCTGCTATTCTTAATTTAAAAAATAAAAATAATCTATCTTAAATACTCTACTGTGGCTCGTCATTATTTACTTATTAACTCAAAAATAAATATGTACATAAATATTAATTAACTTATTTTTAACTTTTCATATTGTATTTAGTTAACGGTATATTTACCGTGAAATACTGTAAACCATTTGTATTCTCTAGCTGAGACATCTCATTTTTATGTCGCTCTTATAAATGAAATTCTTTCATCCTTTTGCAAAACCTTCTAAAATTCTAATCGCGGACTTGGATCTACAAGAATAAAACTCAGCCAAAGACATGAATAATGTATTCAGAGAACAATAAAAGATAAGTCGTTCTCTTACTTGAGATATATGACATTTCCTTTCATAAGTTTCTACTAAAGGCAGATTTCAACAAAGATAGATCTCTCGTGGCTGTTTCAATTTCGAGAATTCTTTTACATCAGAAAGTTCATTTCTTATGTCTATGCATCATAGGGAAGGGTTTATATAAAATATATTGAGTGAAGGCTGTGTAAAAATGGTATTTTATAAAAATATTATCAGCGTACGGTATTTTTATTAATATTTCTTTATAAAAAAAATAAATATGTGAACAGTATCGTTTCTTTCGATATATTCTTTAAAGTTTTTTAACGATAAAAAATGGCGTATTTTGCAAAAACTATCGATTCCTACCAAAATATGGACACAAATGTGTGTAAAATCTGACTTCGAAGAGTTGTCCCTTACCAAGTTCTTGTTTCAGACATATTCAATTCGTGAAGGGGCGATATGGAGAGGAAAGTTACAGAACGAAATTTGCAATTGCGTCATTGGTTCTCGCGCTTGAATAAGTCACCTTGACATTTAAGAAATTGGCCAAAGACGTAAAACATTCTAATTTTGTGCGGTTAAGGTAGATGTCGCATTGGACAAGTCACATCCTACGTACGTGCGTGGATCTTGGTTTTACTTCTTTCAGCAGATATTGGCCAGAGACAACAACGCCTCCTATAATTATTTTCAATTAAACATTGGCAAGAGTAGGGTTGCAATAAAGAATGCAAAGCTTGCCATTTTTATTTTTTCGCCAACTTGATGCAGTTCTTGCTGCAACTTAAACATTTCAGGCTCTAAATATGATGACGTAACAAAAATATACACTCAAACCTGTTTTTATGCGGGAGATAGGGACCGCATTTTCAAAAAAGGCTCACATTTTCCCCACTAAGCACTCATTTTGAAGATAAGTCAGTCAATTTGATAGATATTTTTATCTACCGCCAAAAAAAAAAAAAAAAAAAAAAAAAGGGAAAAATCGACAAAAAAAATAAAATAAAATAAAATAAAAAGATCGCACAAAAATAGGTTGTAGTGAGTACCTTTTTTTTTAATATCATCAAAATGTCGCTTAACCCGAAAATATGGTACGCGTCCTTTCTTCGTTCTCTGAATGGACTTGCTTTCTCAAATGATTGACAAAAGTCATTTGTTTGCGGTCCGACTATATAAATTGTGTTGAATCTTAAAAATTTAGCCTTGCAGCCCGAAGAAATAGAGCGTGGAGAATATAAGCAGTCGTCATATTAGAAGTGTTTCCATAAATAAATAAAAATTGCAAAACAATTTTTTTTAAACTCTATTTTTTACAGTTATAAAGGGATAAAAGCCGATTCTCAATTTTAAATGGAGTTCAGTAAACCGTTAAAATATTTTTACGATAGATTCTTCTGTGAAGAAGATGACGATTCCAATAATTGCATTGGAAAAATGAATAATGACCTGACCAGCTTTGGGAGGCACTATTGTTGATATTACGAGAATGTTGTAGTATGCACCCGGCATTCTTTTACTGCTGATAAAAGGTATGTAGACAACAATTAAGCAGAGGCAGCGCTACCTACTGAACTCGTGTCGATAAACATCATTATTTGGTTGCAAAATATCAAATTTCCTCTAGCCCACTAATAAAGGTGACATACGTTTCCAATTGAACACTCCTTTTTTAGTCATACCATGTGCTGTGACAGTGCGCTGGTTGGTAGCAAATTCTGTATCGTGTTACTGCTGGATGATTACCCAGCAATGTTTTAAAATAAAAGTACAGTGTATTTATGACAGAAATAGGTACAGGTTGTCCGAAAAGTCCTCAACATTTCAAAATTCATAGAAAAGCGAAATATTACTGCATCAATGTGAAATTTTCACCATAATACTTCTCATATTCAAAACATTTTTATGACATGCATTGGGAAAAAGGAAAGTAAGAAAACAAAAATGGTGCATTTATAAGTACCTCTATTCTATTTCAACTTGGCTAAGGTAAGTTTCAAGCTTTTCTTTCAAGAAATTTTACGTAATCTTTTCTACCCTCTAATTTCTTTTGTTATTTTTTTTTTTTTTACATTGAACAAATCTTTATCATACAATAAGTTACTAATGCAACAGACTATGCATACTTTTACATTAAATTCTGAAAGTTTTCAATTGCACTTTTTGCACTGTGCAGTGATGATGTATTTTTACTTAAATGGTCACTCAATTTTGACATTTCTAGTGGTTCATATGGGTCGTGATCTGAGTTTTTCTTTTTGTATTCCTTTACTATTCACACTTAAAGCTTAAAGAGTTGTAGGTAATTAACATCCATCAAATATAGCAATAATAGGCAAGATAATAGTGTATAAATGATAAGGACCGGCTAGAATTTATCTCAATTGCGAAGAATTTTCCCATGAGCGTGAGGCCGTATTTGTGCACTCTTGTTAGTTTTTTAAACTCATAATAGTAAATTCAAAACCATTTTTTAGCAAAGAAAGTAGTTCACAGTTTAACCAAAAAGGAAATAAAGAAAAATAATTAAAACCTTAGTTGTGATCAAAATATTTGTAAAAATGTATCATGACTACGTCCAATGTTATTTTACAGAAATTTTATAACTAAGTAATACATTCTAGTTAGGAAAATGCAGAGTACCCCTATGTTTTATTTCTTTTTTTCCCATCGGGAGAAGTGTTCTTAAAACATAAAAAGAGCTGTGTCCAGGAATTACACTCGAATTTTGCGGACTGGGAAGTACCCCAGGTGCCTATACGTACATATTTTTTGCCTATACGTAGATATTTTTTTTTATATGTATGCGCTGCATAACGAGTATAGGGATTTTTTTTTAACACTTTTAACAAGAAAAGAGAAAAAGAAAAAAAAAATAGAAGCAAACGAAACAATAGTTTAATTTTTGACATAAACACTTTTTTCAAAACCGTAGACTAATCTTTAGATTTTCGTAATAAATGTATCAGTAACAGAAAGTAAATAGTAAAAACTGATGAGCTTTTATTATGGCTCCTAGACGTAGAGAAAGAAGTTCACTGACCAAAGTTTGGGAACTTCTTCGATTGTATTATTGACATCAATAAAGAGCGGTTTTAGGGGCCCATAAATCATTTTCATCCTTTCAGAAGTCAGGCAAGAAAATAGAAAAGTGAGTTGTAAAATGGATTGCTTGGTTTTAACAAAGAGATATCAATGAGTAAAAAAAAGCACTATCCGTTGTATGTGCTTTACATGAATGAAAATGTCAATATTGTTGATGCACAGGGTACATAAGAATTTGTGTGATTAATAGTTGAACTAAACGTTTTTTACTGTTAAGTAATGAATTTTTGAAAAATAGGCGGAAAGAAAACTTCTACACTTCATTCATATATTTTAAACTTGTCGTACATATACTGCGTTTCGTTTGTTTTCCCGAAAACACTAAACCCTTTGCATATGCGTTCCGCCACGTATATTTTGTTTATGATTTTAAAATTATTATTAAATCTTGAGCGTAACACTAAAACTGTTCATAATATAGCACTAAACTGCATCGGATCTTAATCCTTACAGCCTCTTATTTTGTAAGTACAAGTGTACACAAAATTTTATTAAATGGCTGGCACCAAACATTTTCCTTTCTGTAAGTTTCTATGGCAATGGCTTTGTACTACATAAAAACTACATATGAGAAAAGGTTTTAGTTGACTGACATTGTATTCATTGATTTATTTATACAGAAGCTAGACAGCTACACGTACAGGGTGTTCCAAAAAATGACTGATACATTTTTAAAAAATCAATAAAACTAAACTGGCAGCAATAGAAATGTACCGTTTATTGCGTTATGTTTGGGACAACAGAAAAATTTCACACAAACTTTCAAAATTAGTAACAATGTTTCTCAACAGATGGCACTGCAGGTATTTAGAGGAGCATGCTGGTTTGTCTGTCTGAAAATTTCTGTTTTTCAAAGCATATTGCAAATAAACGGTGTATTTCTGCCGCTGCCAGTTAACTTTTTATCTATTTTTCAAATATGCCGGTCATTTTGCCGATCTTACAGACTGTGTTTACCGTTATAAATTTCAAAATACCTGCAACGCCATCTGTTTAGGAGCATTGCAACTACTTTTGAAAGTTTGTCTATCTGCAAACTTACTATTGTCCTAAGCATAATGCAACCTACGTTTTATTTCTATCGTAGCCCATTTAGCTTTTATTGATTTTTCAAATGTATCAGCCATTTTCGGAACACCCTGTAAATAGAGGACAACGTACAAAGATCTTTGATTCCACAAACACACATGAAAGCTTTACAACACATGAGAAGGAGATAACACCCAAGGTCCCGGCGGAATCGAGCCCATGACCTCCGGCTCAGAAGATGAAACTTCTACCACCGAACCACGGAGGCCCCGACTGACATCGCAAACTATTAGATAATTTCGAGAATAATTACTTCTACAATGATGCATCCATTGATATATCCACTGTTTTTAGGCATTATTTGTAATTAAAACACCCAAAATATATTTTTACGTCACAAAGAATCACTTCTTCATTCCAAAAAGGAAACATTGGTGAAAAAAACCCTATTTTCTTATTACTGCAAAAATATCTTGCAATTTGTTTGAAGAGCAACATTTAACAGCAGTGAATTTGGTAATACATGCCTATATAATAGTTGAAAGTTTAGTAATACGATATTTCTCCAAGTTGAATCATACGTCTTTATTTCCGTATGCCGTTTCCATTTTAAATAAACTTCTTTTTAGCAGCAAGATATTTTGAAAGAATTAAAGATTACCTTCTTAACGTAATACTCGTCGGTGCCAAAGCTCTAAGAATTAGAAACATTTTAGGTTTCCTACTCTTGAATCATTTATTTCCTCGACGCGACATCTCAGTGACTTCCTCCAGAGGATTCAACTTTGTCGGACAAAAGCAATCTTCCCTAATTCAATCAAGAATTAAGCTTCCACCTGACTAACAAAAGGAACAACTGAATGAAAGGGATATTTTCTTTCGTATAATAGAGAGTAAATTTCAGATGCATTCACAAGGAGCAAACTAGAGTGAACAACACCTTAAAGCAATATCATTAACCTCAATTTTTATGAAACTGATACAAAATGTAACAACTGAATTTATAATTCCTATTCAAGTATTTACTTTTCTTTAAGTGCTTTAAATTTTAAGACGTGACCTGAACTCATTGCATGAAAGTGAACATATATAATGCATTAAAGAGCTGTTTTAAAACGAGCTGATGTATGCATCACATGACTTCCTTTTACGCCAATTTAATTAACATAGCGCCTTGAAGTAAGCAAAGAAAAGTTTCACACAAATTTATTTCCCCATTATTGGCAGTTTTAATGTGATTCAGTGGTTAACTCTTTAAATATCACCAACATTGGCCAAATTAAAACCAGATTAATAAATAAATAAAAAAAAAAATCGCCAAATGTTTCGTCAAATGGGCGACAAAACTTGGCGACCAAAAGCTTGGCGATAATCGCCAAGTGTTTGACAAATTATAACACCACTTGAGTTAGCATTGAAATGAACAATGATTACCCTTTCCTCCAAAAAAGGTGCAAAAGACTCCCTTAGGAACATCCGAATGCAACCAAAAGAGAAGGTGCACAACTGGACCCCACTAGGAGTCTACGTATCAAATTTAAACTTTCTAGGACATACCGTTTTTTAGTTATGCGAGATACATACGCACATACGTACATACACACACACACACATATGCACATACATACGTACATACGGACGTCATGAGAAAACTCGATGTAATTAACTCGGGGATCGTCAAAATGGATATTTTGGGTGTCTGTACGTTCCTAGGCATATATCCACGTGTGGTCGGGTCAAAAAAAAAAAAAAAAAAAAGACTCAACATTCATTTGGGAGTGAGCAAACTTGAAATCAAGGCCGATTTTGGAGTGAATATTTTTCGCGAATAAAATATTCCTTTTTTTGTAAAAGGAAGTAAAAGTGAAAAAATTCACTCTAGATCATTCAAACAGAAGCTCTAAGCTTTAGTAGACTTAAATATGTCTACTTAAAAGACTTCACTTGAAACGTGTCTGTAAATACCATATTCATTTTCAAGATAGGGGGTGATCACAAATAATTTTACACATTTTTCACCATTTTTAAACCCCTCCCCCCATCTGTCGCAAAGTGTCCTACTTGACTTTACCCCTTCCACCGTGTCGTTCGTATGTACGTATGTATGTGCGTATGAGTGTATGTGTACATCTTAGTTGCTTGGTTAAATTGTCTGTTAGAATGAAGTGGACTCCGGTTTCTCTTCTACGGGTTTTTACATCAGAAAAGCCGTCTGCACAAGCTTACACTAGTGTGGCCTTGAAATCACGATATCTAATTAGCTTTAAAAGAAAATGTTTTTACGTAGTTCAAATAATGAGGTTTTTTTTAAAATAAAGAATCATAGTTACTATGATAGATATTTTTAGGTGTCCCTCATTTTCTCCGAAACGAAATTTTCTTCCCCCCCCCCTGTTTTTCAGTTTCCAGCTTACCTTTTGATACATATAAGGGGAAGGAAATTTTAAATATTTGCGAAACTGGGGGTAAACCATTTTTTAAATTGATGGCAATTAAATTTGCAATACATGTTACGTAATTTTATTTTTGTGACACATGTTGTGTGTATTTATCACAAATTATTTGTCATTACAAATAAATTCATATTACAAAAATGCACAAAATTCAATTCGCAACTCCAGAGCTCGAATACGTTACCTTGCGGTGATTAACAATACTACCGAGAAAGGTAAAACATTCATTTCCACGTGTTTTCTTTATGGTAAATTACACTCTTTCGACCATTTGTGGTGTAGTGTAATTTGAGAAGAATAGAAAAAAAAAGTTTCCCACAAACACGATGAAAAATTACTGTTATGGCAAAGCGTGGAAGCAAGTTATATGTTACGGCATTTGTTTGTTTTACCTTTTTCATCCGCCATTAGACAGTGGCTGCAGCGCCCCCTATAGTTTATTGGAGGTGCGAATTGGTTTCCTTATGTTTTAAATACATTAAAAATAATTTATATTGTTCCTATATTAACGTTCAGAAATTCATTGTAATATATGTTTCGGCTTGTGCATTCTACAAGCTGTTATGCACAAAATTTTCAGTGTTTAGTAATATTGCAGTCTATTGACGAAGGAGAGATTTTAGGTATACGCCTATTCGGTATGATTCAATAAATAAGATGTGCACGAAAGCCCTAGACGCTCACTTTATTTTCTCTAATATAAGAATGTACAATAGTAACAAAATGTACAAGTAAAATCAAAATTCTACGGAAATGAGTGCATGCAGAAAATATCGTTTGTTAGAAGAGCAGTTCAGAATCACACTTTAATAAATTGCTTTCTTTTTATGAAATGACGAAATATTTTTTTTTCTTGTGTTTCAAAGTTTGTCTTTCTAAAAGACTGCAATGACTATAAAATAGTCTGCTTATGTAACACTTTTATTCATCTTTATTTAACTTAGCTATGTTCTAATTTATTGACTTAAAACATATTACACCATAAGCGTGGTTTATATCGTCAAAAACATGTTTCAATCACATTATTACGGTTTAAGAAGTGCAAAACCGAAACTCTTTTTTAAATAAAATTTATTTGAGTGAAAGTAACTAAATTCATATAAATGTGTATACAAAATACAAATTTCCAAAATGACACTGAAATGCCAATCAAACTCGGGAAATACTCTGCAAGAAAAAGTAATAACAGAGTCTAGAATAGAATAAAACACAATTCTGTTAAAAGCATATTTTTGCAGCATCAGGATTTCACGTCTACTCAAAATGGGTAGCATTCATCAACAAACTGCAGTTACTTTACAATGCAAAGTTGGATCGTTCTCCACGGCGTTACAGATAGAAATTCTCATTTCGAAGCGGTCTGGCAACAAGCCATTGCTTAGAAAATAAAGCAAAGATTGGCAGAAAATGGATGAAATCTACGTGATCTATGTCTGCTTTTGGAAAATATCCAAATTATCTAGATGGTTGTATTCTCTACAAACTATCGAACAAGTGTGTTTATTAAAACCGAAATGTCTATCACTGTGTGAAAGGGAAATATTTAAGTATTTAAATTTGATGTAACTATTTGTATTCGGAAGGAACAAAGCTTCGAATATAAATTATCAAAAGATTTTGAAATCGTTTAGGAAAGCTACAAGTCCTAGTATACTTTTCTGGTGTTACGATCGGTTCTAGTAAATAATCGTTTTAAAATATTTTCTTTTTCGACCGTTCGACAAAATCAGTTCGTAATTTTCCTTGAATGATGAGCTTTAAGAGATTTGATTTTGTATCATTTGCGAATTTCGAATACATGTCTTCTGGTTTGAATTTTGTTACAATTGGGAAATCATCACGATGATAACCACTACAGCACATCTGGAATATTAGGGATACAACACAAGTTTTGCCCTCAAATATCACACCTTCAAAATTTAAAAAAAAGGAAAAAAAAAAAAAAAGAAACCTTGTGTTAAGGAAAAAAATGAGATATTAAATCATCTCTATTAGAGAAATGTTTTCAACTACTTTAAAAGTGTTTCTTCCCATTATTTTCCCTACTTCCATAGCATGGCCTACCTTTTCAACTGAAGAAAGTATAGCTCTTTCTACATTTTAATATGGATTACATATTTTTCGTATGGTAAGCGAAATAGTACACCAGTTATGTCGCTCTTTTCTTAGAATATCGACAGTTAAAAGTTCTGAAAATCAGATCAAAAGCTTTGAAGCAATTTTAATCAGAATTTTTTCCTTAATCCCATTGAAGTACACCTGATTGCCTAAAATGTAATTAGCTTCAGCAAAAATCGTTCATAAAAACCTCTTTCGTAAAAAAATTCCGTATACAATACTTCCTTAAAACACGTTACACGTTTTTATTAGCTCGAATTAAAAAAAAAATATATATCCGTTCAACTTGGTCATTTTTTCTTTAAAAAAGTGATGGGAAAATGTTTGACGTCATTAATTACTTTAGGTTTAGAAAAAAAATAGCAGTTTGGCGATTTGGAACTCGCTGAAAGTTTTTAACTATCTAGTAAACTAAATTTGTGTTTCTTGTTATTCGTGTGGCACTGAATCTTCCGTTCCTCGAAGGTAAAAATAGTTTATTTTCCCTTTCCAATCAATTTTCAGACGATACTTAAAACACAAAGCATGCGAACAATTTTACCAAAACATATTGGGCTGAAAGACACTTTCTGGGTTGTAACGTATGTATTTATGATAATATGAGGAATGCGTAATTTAATCAATTCTTTTTAAGTGATAAAAGAATGTCTTGTATAAATGTCCGTAAAAAAACAAAAAAACAAAGTAACTGATCAAAGTCGAATTAAGCTTAATGAATAAATAGAGCTTAAATGAAAGCTAAAATAACAGAACTATTGGAGCAAAAACTGAAATAAAATTATAGAAAATAAATGTTTGATAATGCTGACAGTGTAAAAATATTCCATCATGACACTGTAACATCTAAAATAATTTTTTTATTTCGGAACAGTTAGGGTAATTACAGGAGAGATGGACAATGTTTTTCATCTTTCACTAAAAACTGAGCATTTGTTTGAATGCCGTGCAGATGCGGAATCCAGTTGGAGGATGAAACTTTTGTTTCCAAAAAATTTTGCGACCAAGGTACGAAACCATCTTCCAAAATGAGTTTGCAATATATTTCTTGATTCATTTTATCCCCTGATCAACAAAATCAAGTGGGGATTTTTTACTAGCCCATATCTAACCCCAAACAATTACAGATTGCGGTCATTTACGCTGTTTAACAATGCAAGAAGGTTTTGGAAACGGGGTGTTTGCTAAAGCTCATAAAACTTTAGAGTCCCTAAAGAAATTTTAATGTAAGTAATGGGATAACATATCATTAAATGAATTGCAGCCCTTAGATAACACCGTGTGACATGTTTAATAGGGTGGGCCGAAAAAACTTATTTTTTTTAATATCGAAGTTGTAACAGCGCAGAATAGTTGCGAATTGTAAAGACAAACAAAGGAAAAAAGAACTATTTAAATCGATTGACATCTTCCGATCGCGCATGGGGCCTAAAGTTTGACAAAATATGGAAAAAAAAAAAACATCATTCTTGAGATTTTTTAAAAAATTATTAATCAGGCGTTTTCTTTATGTAATACTTTAACGCCTCTAAACAGAGCCTCAAAACATTGTGTTTAAATTTTGTTTCGATTAGCTAATATTTTCCAATCGCGCTTATTCCACAAAATTTTCCAAAATAATGAAAAAGTTACATTTTTATGCGTTTTCGAAATTACATTAATAATCAGAATTTAAATAAAATAAACGAATTATTTTTTCAGTCGAACTGAAAATAAGATAGAAAAAAAGCTGTCAGGTTCAGTCAATGTTTTCCAGTCGCACAGAGCCTTAGAAACTCCCATGCGCAGAAGTCGCACAGAAATCCAGACAACGACACACGCCTGGCTGGGGCGCTTCCCTCCACGCTATCCCCGCCTTTTCTAGAACCATGTCAACTGTCTCATTACATTGGTTTTTCAATCTGGATCTCTCAGCAGTGATCGCAGTGTACTAATTTTTAGTTAGATCTACTGTTTCATTTCTGCAACTCTTGTAGGTTTCTGTCATGATATATGCCCGTGCAATGGGGAGTTTGTCACCTCCATTTCAATAAGTTGTCATTCCGCCAAACGGTTAAGCTTTTGTATGGCAGGACAACGGAACCCAGTACTTCTAAAGGGCCAATTGGTCTTGGTGAAAAGGTTGTTGGCTGTCTGGAACATTAAAGCTATTCTCAGTGCACACGCAGACAATTGAACGCTGGGTAAAACTCGTCACGGTAGCCTCAGGAAATGTTTATGGAGCTGAGTCTCGATACGAATTTATAAAAACCACCCTATTGTCCAGATCATTCATACCCAACTTCACCAGCAAATAGGTCTTCAAAGTCATGGATTGAGTCACCGCCGATGTGTGATTTGATGTCGTTTTCGTCACTAATTTATGCCAACAATGGGGAAGAAGATAATTTACAGTACATCCACAGTTGACCATCTCTGAGTATTCTTCCACAATTCAGTTGACTTTTGGTGGCATGAATGTTCTAACTTTTTTCCTTCTTATCTGTCCAGCTTTCAGAATTCTTCGAACCCCGGACATTAATGTATTTATTGTCATCTTGAGACATGGCTAAACAGAGTAAGTTTTCTGGGTGAGTGGAAAAAACATTCCGTTCGATTGCAGGGTTGACAACATAAAGCAACGGTTTTGGCAAGTACCTGATGTATTGTATTGCTTGGTTAACAAGTTTTGGGTCGTCTTAAGATGGTTTGATAGAAAACCACATTGGCATGTATGGTATCACTATAAACTATACTAATTCTCGGAAGTTCAGATGCGAGGCTTTCTTCACTTACATACACAATCTGAGAGTTCTATTTGCTTTTGTCAACCACCTCGAATGTGATAAAAGCCCAGGATTTGGTACAGTCAAATCTTCTTTACAGGTACCTGATTCAATTGCCTTTGAAACATCAAATACATGTTGCTGATCTTTACTAAACGCGTTTTGGTCAATCTCTGGGACCAGGTAATCAATACTCTGAAAATCAACTACCGGAAGATTCTGGCAGTCAACTAACTTTTCCCTAATTGTTCTTTTAGAGGTACTAGCACCTGTTGTCTGGCCACTCAAGAGCTAAAACATGTGGTGGAGTGGTAACTCATTGAAATGGAAGAGAGATATTGCTCATTGCACAGGTCATATTTCATGATAGAAAACTACAAGAAATGCAGAACTAAACCAGCTAGATCAAACTAAATAACAGTGCACTAAGATCACTACTGATAAATGCAGACTGAAAAAACAATGTAGGGAGACAGCTGAAGTGGTTCTAGGAAGGCGGGGATGGCGTGGAGGGGAGCACCTCCGCCAGGCGAGTGACGTTGTCTTTTTTTGGGAGCGACTGCGCACGAGAGTTTCTAAGGCTTTGAGTGACTTGAAAACATTGACTGAACCTGACAGCTTTTTTTTTTATCTTCAGTCTAAATGAAAAAAATGCTTCGTGTATTTTATAAGTTCTGATTACTCATTAAATACCGAAAACCCATAAAAATGTAATTTTTTCATTATTTTGGACAATTCTGTGGCTTAATCGTGATCGGAAGATATTAGCGGATCAAAACCAAATTTAAACACAATGGTTTGAGGCTCTGTTTAACGACGTTACAAACTATTACATTAAGAAAATGTCTAATTATTATTATTTTTAAATCTCATAAATTATGTTCATTTCATATTTTGCCAAAGTTTAGGGCTCATGCGCGATCGGAAGATGTCGACCGATTTCTATAATTCTTTTTTCGTTTGTTTGTCTTTATAATTCGTAACTTTTCCGCGCTATTACAAGTGCGAAATAAAAAAATGAGTTTTTTCGGCCCACCCTAATGTTTAAAGCTCTGTGTTAAGGCAAACGGTGGTTGGAAAATTTGTAAATATAGTAGAATATATAATGTATTCATTTTTATTTTGAAGTTTGGTCGTAATATCATTTATTAGCAATAAAGTTGTAATGCATTATGTGTGCCCACGTTATTTCTTGTCACCCTGTAATAGAAGTCAAATTACATGATTATGAATTATTCTTTTGCGAAAGTTACATAAAACTTTGGTAAATAAATCATAGCAAAAATAACAGTAAATTTCTTAAAAAATAAAAAAAAATGTAACTTTTACTCAGATAAAATAAAAAAAAATACTGTACATAAAAAGTATATTTCGTACAGCACGCGTTTGAATCCAATGTGTTCAAGCTTTCTAAATTTAGAATACATTGATATGCCGAAGATGTTCGATGTGCATTTAGATTTAAGATCCTAAGCACGTTTGTATTTTATGCACGATATCAAACCAGGTCACGTGTATTTTCTCAGCCACTCATGTGATTGACAAGCGTGGAATCAAAAATGTTTAAGAATTGAAACACCGTGTAAGAAAGTGTAATGAGAAGGCTCTTTACTCTTAAAGAAGGAGACTACTGAGTTGTTGTTAGCAAAAAAAAAGCGACTTCTTTTGTTTTTCGTTTTACATGTTTCATCGATTTACATGTTTTCTCTTTTTATTGCTTTATCCTTTTTTCAACTGTTTTTGTTTTTAAAGTCTCCTATGAAGTAAAATATTACTAAAAAAATTACCAAAAACGAGTTACTTTTTGTTATTAATATGCGATACAAGCAGAGTATTCCAAAAAAAAAGGGCCAAAACAATCTAATAAAGCACTGCTACTTAATTAATTGAAATTATGTATATATATACACTGCAAAAAAAAAGCTGTTGTTTTTACAGTAAAATACTGGCAGCTCGCATTCCAAAGAAAAACTGCAAAAATTACAATTCTAAACTGTGAAATTTGCAGTAATACACTGTTTTATAGCAGACTTTTACTGTGACATTTACAGCGATAAACTGTAAAATTAGCAGTAATATACTGCTTTTTAATAGAACTGCCCTGTAAAACTTACAGTATCAAACTGTAAAATTAGCAGTAATATACTGCTTTTTAATAAAACTGCCCTGTAAAACTTACAGTATCAAACTGTAAAATTAGCAGTAATATACTGCTTTTTAATAAAACTGCCCGGTAAAACTTACAGTATCAAACTGTAAAATCAGCAGTAATATACTGTTTTAGGAATGACTTGACCTGTAAATTTAACAGAGATAATATGTAAAATTACCAGTTATATACTGTTTTGTAACGGAATTGCCCTGCAAAATTAACAGTATCAAACTGTAAAGTTCGCAGTATTATGCTGCGGAATCAACTGAATTGTGCCATAAAAGCAGCAGTAGTATACGGTTTTATAAATGATTTGTACAGTAAAATTAACAGCAGTAAACCATAAAATGAAGTTATCAATTTTTATGCAAAATGGTTTTTTCACCGTATCGTTTTTTTTCATAGCCGAAATCACTGCTTTTACAGCTGAAGAACAATATCGAAAAGTAAAGTAATTGAGTCAGTATGTACGTTGTATAAATCAGCCTACATACGAAATATGTTCCTTTTCTTAAGTTTTTCAACAACAAAAATAATGTTTTAGGCTATGAAAAGCGACAAATAAAGAAATATAAAACACTTTTACATAAAAATAGTTAACTGCTGCTAAATATATATTTTATTGATATTAATTTCCTTGTACACAAAATAAATCAATGCCCCATCTCAATATTTTATAAACACGTTAAAGAAGAAAAAGTGGTGCATTTTCATTTCTACAAAAAACTTTTAGCTCTATTGCAGACTTAAAAATTTTCAAATTGAAGGAAATTGCAAAATATGGTCTGAAGCTTTATTTTAAGAACAGTTATAGCTTTTTCATAATACAAAACTTTTTGATCCATGGAGGTAGTAAAAATGAGAAAGGTTTTTTATAAATAACTGAAAATACTACATCATATCTTCACTAAAAGTACTTTTTTCACTTCCAGCATTATTGTAATGCTAAAATGTGCAGCATAACGTGAGAAATGTTTTGCAATATGCAATCCATTATAACTTTAAGTTTATTTTAACTTTATGCATGCAATTCTCTGCATTTATTTTCCTTTTCTGGTAAAATAGATTATTTTCACAGTGTTGTTCTTTTTTTAATATTATAAGTTGCACTTGGACCTACTTTATTTGAGAAATACTACTGACAAACTAATTGTATTTCACACTATATGTGGAGTATTCAGCATTTAGACTGCACAGAATGGTTTTTATTGTATACTGATTATTATAGATTAGATAATACTTTTTCCTATTGATCTTTTAAAGTTTACATAAATGAAAACAATAAATATGTGACAGTTCAAGATTCCAGAGCTATTAAACAGAAACAGTTTTTTACTCGGTATAATAAAATCTGTCAGGTTATGAGTACTAGTATTGAAAGTTAAAAATTAGTTTTACTACTCCAAAAATTATATAACTTTATATTATGTTATACTGTTTTCATGAGAAAAAACGAAACATTCACACCATTAAAAATTGCCAAATTATTTTATTTCGTATACATTACCTATAAATATAGATTACTCGTTTTTACAGTGAAATTACAGAAATTCATTTAAAATCGAATGCTAATTTTTTCAAGGCATCACGAACATTTTTACATGACATTTTTTATCACGACATTTTTACATCACGAACTTGATTCTTCTGTGCGATATCTTTGCCGACTTAGGCACCATCATTAGAATTTATATTATGAAAGCATCTGTCAAAATAAAAATTGTTAGAATCTCATAAAACTTGTAGACACCAAAAAACATACTTGGAAAAATCAAATTATGTAGGTAAAAAAATACGTTCTAAAATGATTAAAATTATGACTCTGAATGATCTGAAATTGCCTTGGAAATTGCTTTTATTTTGAAACCGCTCAACATATACCTAAATTGTGATTGAACCGTTGATTGTTTGGCAGCAATTTGCAAACTACGCATTTGCAGAGGTGGTTATTAATGTTTAATTAAAGTAGACCTAATCTGGATACTTTACATAAGAACTCAAAAAATAAAAAAGAAAGAAAATAATATCTTACATATTATCTTTCATGTAAAGAAATGCACTCATACTGGTTCCTGAAATAATATTTTTAAAAAATCCTTGTAATTTTCGGTATTTTTGAAGGATTTTGTAATTTATATAAGACTGTTGATTAAGAATAATGTTTATTTGTTTCGATCGGATAACTGAAGTGATCGGGAGAATAACTCCTTCTATAAGTTAAGAGAAAAAAAAACAGCGGAAAGTTGTCCAATATGGGAAAGCTAGCATCTTGGCCTAAAGAAAAAAAAGTTTTAAAGATAATAAAACTTGAAACTAGTTTCTTCTTAGAATAAGCTTCAGATTACCGTATTGCAATATATTATTTCAAAACAATAATTAGGATGAGGTAGATATATTTTTTTTAGAAAATGGAGCAATGTCGTCTTTTAGGACAACCAATTCGGAAATATTGGGGTATTCATTTAAAACAATGAATACCACATCTAGCCTCTTCTACCCCGCCCCCCTCCCGAGTTTTTTTTTTTGGTAACCGATATTCCTTTCCAACACTTGTTAAATAGCTCGAGCTATGTTCAATGGATACCAACTTCATTTTCTTTTTCTTTGACAGCTCCCCATTATTAGAAATATTTAGAACTCTGTCTGTACTTAATGTGAAATATTTTACTTTAATTTTTTTTAAATATTTTTTTTCATATATTATATTCCACAATTGTGTTATTACATTGGTAAAATTTCATTTTTTGGAGTTTTTTTTTTAAGTACTAAGGAATCGCATAAAAGAGTCATTTGAGTTGAAATAAAATAATACCGTAAGAATATTCTATCTTATATATGTCTTAATATTTAAGCATAATTTAAGATGTTTCATTTATATTCTATGTCTTTCAAAATGGGAAGCCCCCCCCCCTTTGTTTTGAACAGCCATCGATCTCCCTATTTAAGCCAACAGCGATCTTTTTTTTTTTTAAGTGGCACTTCTTTTGAAAGGTTTTACACAAATTATCTTTAAGTTTTTCAGAATTTACCTGAAATTTGGAAGAAAATTCTTTGTTTCCAAAATCAAGATGGCTTAGTTAAAGTCAGTTCAGTAGAAAATGAAAATCGGTCAGAAAAGTTGAAAGTTTTTAACAAAAGAATAAACCGTCAAACATGTCAAAAAGTGGATTAAATCTGGTAGTGCCAGTTCTAATCATTAATTGTAAGTTCATATTTGGCCCGCCGTCCTTGTTGTAAACAATGCTACCCTTCTTGAAAACGCATGCCAGAAGACCGCACCACTTTTACTGTAGTTTTAAACATGCTCACATTTGCAAAATAACTGCTTTTTATTTACATTACAATAAAAATAATCTATAATTTTGTTTGATAAGTCAAGTCTGAATATGCGAAGAAAGTTTCATACGCTTTAATACATCGTACTTTAAACTTTAATCTTTAACGTTGTTCTCATTATGAAGTTGGCTTTAAATTTTGTTCCTTTAATTTTTACAAAAATACGTACAATAAATAATAAAGTACTCAGCATTCTGTTTCGTTCCTTCGATTTTAATAACATGTAAAAACAAAGAATCAATGTTCTAAAATTTACTGGAAAATTAAAATAATAATAATACTGAAAGAAATGTACGCCTAATTTAGCTCTAGCAACAGAAATTTCTATATTCCGGTGATTCTGGAAGTGTTAATATTCAACTACCCGCAAAAATTAATATTGAATTACAAATTTAAAAAACTCAAGACTTAATATGAGTAATAATGAATTGTATGACCGATCACATTTCAATCAAAACTAAATAAAATTTAGTTTATATTGTTCCAATACATAGTTCTTGATAGTAAGTTCTTGATTGTAACGATATATAGAACCTGACAACGGGCCACAAAAATCAGCTTCAGGGAACCAATATGGCACGCAGGCCGTAGGAGAGGGTTCAGTGCCTAAGAACGCTCTAAAACTCAAAAGTATTCGTGATTACAAATTACATCCGATACAAAAATAGAAACACAAAAATATAAATGAAAAGAGATACTTATAAACTTCCGTTGCCAGCATTCATGTCACTAAGTGAACCATCGCAACGTCGTTTAGACAAGATGCTTCTTTGAAATCCCAAGCGGAACACAACTGCGAACTGCCACGAACCCATTATTCCATTCAATTCTGGTCACAAGTTACGTAGTTCTTTACATTTGCATACCACTAAACTCAAAGAAATAATATTGCATTAGTGAATAAATTTAAATGAAGTGAATTCAGGCGGCTAGAATGAAATTTATAGTTTAAATTTTTTCGAAATACCTAACGCAACCATATCACCAGGCACAAATTCAAAATTAAATCAACTACATTTTTTTTCCTCCGTAGAGGGACAGGAACAAAATATTCGCTAGCATATTCCTCCCTTCTTGGTACGCCAGCACACGGAAAAAAGGAAATACTTTAAGACATAAATAAAAAATATATTACAAGCCATCCGTTTGTGTGCACAAATTATAACTTAAACATAATGGAATAATTGAAACATTTCAAAAAAAAAAAAAAAAAATACTTTGAAAAATATGTCATTGCAATTCAATTTTTACATAAATTTTCCCTAGAGAAAAGTTTTGTAAAACAATCAGCTAAATTATTTTTAGTTTCGACAAATTTTATCCCAAATTCATTTTCATCAATCAAATTCCTTAGGAAATAGTACCCCATATCAATCTGCTTAGTTCTGCAATTTTCTATTGCAGAGCTAGAAAAATCGATCGCTACTAGATTGTCACAGTACTAAGTACTATCTATCAATCTAAAATTCTTATTTCTTTTCGTAGCCAATTAATTCATATAAAATTCTTTTGATCCGCATAACTTCCTTAGATTGTCCACTAAATGAAATATACTCCGCTTCCATCGTTGACAGTGCTACGCATTTTTGTTTGAATTTACACCATACTATTCGTATCTTATCCAAAAACACAAGCCCCCCCCCTCTCCCGCCATTGAAATCTGGTCGTCGTGATTCGAGGCGTAATCTGAATCAGAATGACAATAATTTATTCAATTTACAGACAAAATTTAGATTTTAGGAATAGACAAACCCTTCAGGTTGTCTCACAAATCTCCCCTTTTTAAATCCCCATATAAATACGCATTGCAATCATCTACTTGGAAATGGACCCAATGTAGCTTATACACAAAAATTGAAAAGAAATCCTTAATCAAAGGAAATTACTGGAAAGAACACCTTGCGACCTCGGCTTCGTGATTCAGACTTTAGAACCGTTGTCGTGTCAATAGAATAATACATATCCCTGAATTGTCTACTTTGCCTTGGTATTTATTTAACCCTATTAATTCTCAACATGCTCGATTTTATTATTCTCAGGATAATCTTCTCCTACTTCAGATTTTCACAGTAGTGAAATAAAACTGTGTCCCTCTGTTTCCCGTTAATTTTTTACGCCCCCAGAATTTATTTTCATCGACTTAAACATTCAGCGTTTTTGTCATTTCGCGATTTTCGGGATCCCAAATTCTATAACCTTTCGTATAAAACGCATATTCTACCATGACTCCATGTTTAGCTCTCATATCCAATTTGTTGATTTTCTGTTTTGGAAGTCCAATATACGAAATACAGCCAAAAAACACGGGAGTGTTTAATAGATGGCTTTCTTCCCCCAAATAGCTCAAAAAATGTTTTGGTTTTTCCTTTTAAAATCGCTCTAGTCCGTAAGTAGTGGTAGCATATAGCTGCTTCGGCTCAAAACTGCTGAGGCAAACCCGATTCCTTTAAAAGTGTCCTAATTCCATTTATTAATGTTGAGTTATAGTGTTCTATGATGCTACTTTGTTAACTGAAGGATTTGTTGGGTTTTTTTTTTTTTCAATTCTTATGCTTTTGTCGCTAAGGTAAATTTCAAAGCGGGAGTTCAGAAATTCCTTTCCGTTATCGGATCTTTCCCGCAAATCTCTCTGTTCTCTTTTGAAATCTGACAAAGTATTCAAAAACCTCACTTTTCTTCTTTAAGAAACAAACCGGAGACTTTCTTGAAAAATCGTCTATTATTGTGAAAATAATCCCTCCAGCCTTAAAGCACTCAACTGCTAAGGAACCCATCGCATTTAAATGCAAAAGATCTTACCCGGCTTTGGCTTGAACCTCCGTTACAAGTTCAAACGAAATTCTCTGATTTTTCCACTTTACACGGATAACAATCTGACATATTTTTACTTTTTATATGCAGTGAAAGACAGTGAAGTACAGAATCACATTTTTCAGTATTTCTTTCTTTTCCTTTCTTTCGGTGCTTAATTGCAGAGGTTTATTTTGATTAGGACTACAATCTGAGTGCTTTGCCTCTCTTACGCATGATATATTTTATTACACATATAAACAACACATGAAATAATTTACATCACAAAGAAGGGAAAGTACAACCGGAACGAGGATGGGCATTGACACACTTGAGGCGGTGGGTTCGACACCCACCGCCTCAAGTGTGTCAATGTCAAGCAGTCACTCAGACCGCTCGGCCACTGAGGCCACTTTTCAGTATTTATAATGTAGTTTTTGTCGTCATCATAAACACGTTGATGTCAATCTTTAAAACCCAAGGGTTCTAAAAGTTAAAATGTAAGGAAACTGACGAGTTCAAGGTTACCAGAGTTTCAAATTCTACTGTAGTTCACTAGCATCTACTTTTCTAAATGAGCATGTCCATTAAGGCGAATAAAATATGACAAACAATGCATAATAAAGTAAATATTCTACTTTAAATTAAAAAACTAATTTTGACGAGAACGAAACACTACCAGATAAGAAATGAAGAGCTGAAAATTTTAAAATATAGCCAGGCACGGCCTGAACTTAACTATGTTGGGAAGGCGTATAATCTCAATTTGTCAATAGGAACTTACATATTTGCCGATTAATAAAATACTGGTGCATGTGCACATTAAGTACGCACAACAATAAGTACAATATCTAATGGAATTTGGACATTCGAGAATTTAAAAATTGCAACATTACAGTTATATCCCCAAATTTGCCGAATCGCCAGACAAAATTTTCCCAATGTGGAAATTTTGAGGAGGTCATACAGATTTCCCTTGACCTCCCATCGAGTGCCTTTGAATATAGTTTTTAAAATTATTTTTATGTTCACAAGTTCCAATGGTACTAGTGCATTTTTCCTGAAGTAAAACTTTAATTTCCTGCTGACGGAAATATAAAACTTTTGAAACAAAAAGGTTTTGTGATTGTGTCTGAAAATGCTTATTTTTATTAGTTTTTTTTTTTTTTTTGGAGTGCTTCATTGATTATTTTTTTAATTACTATTATTTTAGTTTTGATCGATAAGTATGAAGCTGACTCCAGATTTCAGAGAACTTTAAGTCGTTTAGACATCAGACTGTTTATTTCCAGAGTGGCAAATTCTTCAACAAAAAATATCAGTAAACGTGATACTGTTTGTATGTCTCTCAGTCACATTGTTATTTTATACATAGGAATTTAAATTTTAAGTACTGACATCCTATATAACACAAAATATAGTCGTAAACAAAGTCTAATGTTCTAATAACTTTAAATACGATCAAGAAAGGAATTGATTTCTTTTAAAAACAAATCTGAGGTTCAGAAAATGTTTAAAAACTATCATACGTGCAGTAAAATGTTCAGAATCACAACAACTACTCGGATTTTCGATATAAAGCAATCGGTACAACTTACAACTAAAAGAAATTGCAAAGTCAACATCAACGAATATTGGGATACGAATTGCGATTTAAAAATAAAAACTTATTTTACATACATTCTCGATGATAAAGAAAACTACATTTTGAGGAAAAGGGAATGAGTAATATAACTAGCACTTGCCTTTAACTTGGATTACATCTGAGCAGTCCTGCCTCAGCACTCCCGAAAAATAACTAACATGGCTGTCTCGATACCTTAAATTCATTTTCTCTTCCCGTATGAAAAGAAAAACCTTTTGCGCATCGTTTTGCGCAATCTAAATCATTTTCACAGTTTTTTTCTGTTATTTGGCACAGCAGTATTAAACTGTAGGAAAAAATAGTATATTACTGTAAAAACAACAATTATTTTTTGCAGTGTATATATATATATATATATATATATATATATATATATATATATATATATATATATATATATATATATATATATATATATATATATATACAGTGAAACCTGTGTAAGTTGACCACCTGCGGTGCACTACTTTAATGGTCAACTTAAACAGGTGGTCAACTTACAGAGGTTGATTTACATGATAAATGCTAATTCCATTCGTGAAAAAAGCGGTCAATTTAGACAGGTGGTAAACTTACAAGGGTGGTCAACTTCACAGGTTTTACTGTATATATAAAAGATTCAGAAATATTTTATCATCTACTTAATAATAATACCTTGTCCTAATTTAGTAGGGGAATGGAGGGCAAAGTGAAATAGTTAGGAGGACTGAGCTTTTTCAAAATAAACAAAATGGAAATGTGTTCTTAAAATTTCAGTAGATAAAGATATAACATTGTATTTTATGACAAAACTTGCATTGAAACGTAATTTTTTATTTTTTATTGTAAATTTGCTCCTTCAAAAAAAAAGGGGGGGGGGCTGGGGCACATAAAAAGAATTATAGTGCAAAATGAGAAAAAAAATGTTTTTTAAATTAGATTTTTTTTTTAAATAAAAAACCCTTTTTTTATTAAATGAATCGATAAGGTTGAATGAATAAATGAAAATTAACAAAGCAATAAAAAAATAATTAAGTAATTAAATAATTTATACATGAAGAAAAATAAAGTGAGTAAATGAGTGAGTGAATATGAAAATAATTGAATAAATGAAAAAAATGTATAAGGGAATTACAAAATGAAGGAATGTAAATGAATGAATTAATAAATAACTACATATGTGTTATTTAGTAAATGATTGAGTGAGTAAACGAAATAAATTATTTTAATTTGCCCCATCCTCTGTGTCCCTCCCGAATTTTCTCAACTGATTTTACAAAATATTTAAAATGAAAATTTGCTTAACGTTAATTATAAATTGATACTGCCTAAAATATTAAAAGCTCTCATTAAAAATCAAAAATGTTAATAACAAGAACTTTAGCATTTTATATTAACAAAAAAATAAATAAATAAAAAAAAACAAAAAATAAATTAAAAGAAAATAATACAATAAAATATTTCAATATGAGTATCAATTTTTGAAAACTGCCTATTTTGTCATATGCTTAAATTTTCGGCGGCAGTTTCTTCCTGACTGGAACAGACTACATGTGTTACTACATAATTAAAATAATACAAGATAGGTGGAACTAAAATCATAATAAATATTTCGCTGCTTCCCTTTGCCCCACATTCCCCTACATGGTATCTATACTCTACTCAACATCTGTCTTAAAATAAGATAAAATTATTAAATCCAAAGACATTTTCCTTTGCTTTCAAACGTAAATGAGCTGATAATTAATCGCTCCTCATAGCACGCATGTATATTAAGCATTTTAAAGTTTATCACCTACAAAAATAAATCCCTGTATTTAAAATTAAATGTCTCTCCATGTATTTGATGGATTCAAACAAGATATAGAATAATCCAACTATCCTCTAGAAAGCTATCCTCTAGGTATTTGAACTAGTTTTGTTTTACATGTTCTAATTTACTCAAATCAATGTATTATATTTCACAGAAACAATGTTGAAAGTTGCTGTTTTTTAAAAGTTAAATTTTAAAAATAAAAAGAAAAAAATATGTAGTAAATTTTTTAAGTAGTCAATTTGCTAACTGTTTTTACTAGTTTACTTTTCCTAAAACAAACCGAAATTACGCATCAAAACAAAAAGAAATTCAATCAGTATGTAAGTTTATATTAAATTACGGCTTAGCCAAACTATTTCCTATAGATTAAAGGTATTAGGAAAAGGTTGCTGTCAATGGACCGATTCCATGACTGGACCGCAAAGCTGTTTTCTCCACTAGAATTTCATGTAGAACGTTTAGTTTTAATGCATTCCTTTGTCTTAAAACATTTTAATACAGAGTCATTAAGAAGCTCGAATTAGTATATCAGACTGTTAAGATTTTAGAATTTCAACTTGAAAACTTTTATAATCGATTTAATATTTTTTAAAATAAATTTTAATGCAGTTTCAAGTATTTTTGTTGCCTTAGAAAAATACCAAAAAGTGGTGAAATTTGGCCAATATGCAACTGAGAGAAAGGAACGTGCAATATTAGACTACAGGAACGGTGACATGAGCCTTTTTGAAGCATGCCTACAGAATTGAGTCCCGAAGGGAACTTTAAAGGGACACATGTAAGATAAAAACAACTTTGATGTTCATGGGGAGCAACTTTTTAGAAATTTGGATGAAATACTCCCCGAAACAGTTTTTGAATTATGTTTTAAAACTGCATGAGATGATTTTTGGAATCGCTTTCAAAGATTTGCAGGAAGGAACCTCTCAAGAAGCTGAGAGAAATAATGTGTCCAATAGATTGAATAATAACAAAAAAAAAAAAAAAAAAAAAATGCTGGGAAAAAAAGCAAAAAAAAATCCTTTGAAGGCACCTTGAATTAAGTCTCTGACTATCAGAGAATACTGAAATTGATCGAGCTGCTGGTTTCAGTAAGAAAATATTTAAAAAGTCTTTTTAAATTTTAGCGAGCCTTGTCGTCATGTACAATTTTGATGGATCAAACATTTTCAAAGGTGAATTAAATAGGAATTTCAACTGGTCAAAAGAGAATTCAAAGTATTTTAGCTAATAAAGAGTAATACACATATTAAAAAACTTACAAGTGATAAAACTAGGTGTGATGACAACAGCTGTGTGTTTTGTGAGTGCTGCTAATTTATATGTACCTCCTATGATAAAAATTAATCAATGCAATTTTCTCTTTTTGAGTAACTTTCTATTATTTGCAGTGTTATTCTTTTAATAAATATTTGTTATTTATGCTTTTTTTTTTAAATGATCACTTCTTATGGGAAAATAAACCGATTTGTGACAAAACGTGCGTAACGGCTCAACTCTCGTCTGGCATTCCCTTCGTTTGCGCATATGACAGAAACGCGCATGGTCAGGGAAATTTTGTTCCTTTACTGTTTGGGTCAGCTTTAAGCGTTAAGTGATAGTAAAAAATGTAATGAAACTAACAGGAGAGGGATGATCGTCGCAACAAAACGCAATCTCCAAACGAAAGGTAAGTTTAATAATACAATACAATACCAATAACATTGTAAACTTGTAAGCAATATATATTCAAAACAGCATTTAATTTATAAATTTGTTTTCAAAACAAAAACATTTTTGCGATAAGTTATACTAAAAATATCTCGCTTCATTTAAGGTTTTGATCTGTGATAAGGTGTACATATTTTAAACGAACTTCATCCCCATAGACTCCGCAACGCGGGGGCTGGGGACAACCGAAAAAACAAAAAAATATATATAAATAAACATTTAATTTGTGCATCACAGAATAAAATCTAAACTGACTTTAACTTTAAAACAATCACTAGTTAAAAAGTTAGTTTTTTTTTTGGGGGGGGGGGTCCAATAATGTGTGCGGTTAGGGTCCCTGGTGATTTTTGCAGGGGAGGGCCAAATATAGATCCTACCCCGGTCGTAATAATACACCAATTTTATCGGTTGAGATTTAAGCTTAATCTTGTGGTTTGTTTATGGTGATAACATTTATTTACAATTAACATTTTAAAACTGTATTAAATCCTTAAATTTATTTTCAAAAAAAAAAAAAAAAAAAAAACATTTTTGCGATTAGTTATACAGAAAATAATCTCGTTTCATTTAGGGTTTTGAACTGTGAAAAGGTGTACATTATTAAAACAAACTACCGTATTACACCGCATTATTGATTCGGTCTCTCAACACCGTAATATTCTTTTATTATATGAAACATGGCTTGGAAATGGCGATACTAAAATTTTTCTATCTTTTTAACGTATTGTGCAATTAAAACGTCAAAATATAAGAGCAGGAGGCGTAGCAGTTTATCAGAATGATCTTGATTGCATAAATAGTGTCATTTCAAATATAGGATTACATGTTAATAATGCTACAAGCTTTAATACGGCTACACAAAACGATATTGGGGGGATGTGTATAGTGGAATGACTCAATGAAGCAAAGCAACAAATTATTATTGTCACCATATATATAGAGGAAGACCGCTTATATTGGACCACTGCTTAAATTGGACCGGGGGTTTAAATTCTAGCGCAGTGTTCTGTGCTACACTCTACCGGTGATAATTCAAAGATTTGTGCATGTAACCTTGAAGATTAACCAAAAGTTTCGTCACATTTTGACCTGCGCAGCATGAGTTACGATGTGATTTGTGCTGAAAACGTGATTGATCTTATTTTGAGAGCTTGTATTTAGTAGAATAATTCTAAAATTTATGAACGGAGAAAATCGCTTTTATAATATTATAAAGCGTATTTAATAGTGATTACAGCAATGTTTTTACATGCATGATTGGGAAACTTGTTGACAAGGAATAAATAAAAGAAAAAAAATGGCGTGTTTTTCTTTATTGGACCGGAAAAATTTTCCTATATGGTCTAATTTAAGAATATGTAATTAAGTAACCCTTTTTACTTTTCCCGTTATAAAATAAGTGATTAATGTAACTTAATTACGTATTTAGGATTATTTTGAACATATTTTATAATTTGAACACCAATTCAAGACATTCTTTTTGACTTTTTGTTTTTTTTCAAGCACACTTCTAGAAGCTGCCATTCATAAAACTAGATGTTTATCCAATAAGCTTTAATTTCAGTTTTGTTAAATATAGTTTTTCAGTTTGACTGAAATGTGTGCTTGTTCACGATACTTGTTGATTGGTTATTTTATTAATTACAAGGACCGGTAGTTCAGTTACAAAACAAGAAATATTTTTTTTAAGAAAATAGTTTATTGGGGATATTTAAATGCACTTTTAGGATTACTTAAAATATAATTCAAATCTTATTAAAGCATTCACACTGGTTTCTATTAAGTATATTGCTTAGAAGCTTCAATCTCATAAAATAAATTTTTTTCTTCATTTTTTTTTTTAGCCAGAAGCTTCAATTTCAGTTTTGTCAGATAAAATTCCTTATTATTATTTTTCAATTTGACTGAAATTTGGGCTCGTTAACCCTTTTTTTTACTTGATTTCTTTATTAATTACAAACTGCGTTAATTTCTATCATTCTTGGCTTTAGAAGATGTCAAAAGAAATGTAGTTCTTAGGCAGTAAAAATAACGGAAAGAGCCTTAGCTGTTTGTAGGAATGATGATATGGGGCTATGCTATAAACTTGGCTAACGATAACGGTGTAATAATGCTTCCTCTTCTAGCATAACACTAAGCATCGTTTACAGCCCTCTTAGACGCGTTCTTTTTCAAGATTCTGTCCACATATTTCAATCAAACCTGTGATACGTGGTTGCGAGAACATCTAATGAAGTCCATTACCCAATATAAAATTAGAGAATTTTTAGGTGACTCTTATGGACAAATTGCAAGCGTGACCAACATTCTGTGAATGGATTCTCTAGAAAAGGACTTAGACCCATTAGTGTAATTGTGTTTAATGACAAAGACTTTTCAGCAACCGAGTCAGAAGTTTGTAGTCCAGATGAGACGACCAAAGTAAGCAGGCTACGTGTTTGGTTTCAGCTGTTCTAGACGCATAAGAACAATGTACGGATAAATTTAACACTAGTTCCGAGGAATCAGTCAGTGGTTAGTTCTCTTCAAGTTATGATCATCGGTTCTATTCATTATTTTGTTAAGGTAGCACACATATAACCTTTGCATAAAAAATGGAAAACAGAAGAAAGAAACCTTCTTCGACAAACGTTCTAACGTCATCGCGACAGAAAAAGGACGAAGAACAAAAAAGGGCGCGAAAGAAAGAGCAAAAAACCGCACCAAACAACTGGACTTGCAATTTTTGTCATAGAGATGAAATGCAAAGCATGATTTAGTGTATGAAATGCAATCAGTGAATTCATCAACACTGCACCAAGTTAGCCCAAAGCAAAAGAAATTCTATTGCAAATCTTGTAAAAATACTGTACAGGTCAAATGCAAGTTATATCAGTGTCTGTTACGGTACAATATAGGAAGCGCATGGTTCAGTATAGGCACATATATTCCTGAATTGAACTTTTTCAACTTTGTCAAAAATATTGTTTTTAAAACTTATCGCCATATTTACAGAAAATGCAAGTACCTATTGCGGTTCCTAATTAAATTTGGCTTCAGATGCCCTATTTTTTTATTTTTGTTTTACTTCACATTTAGCGACGCGAGACTCTTGTTCTTAGGGGATCCAATACAGGCGGTCTTCCCTTATCTCCAAACAAAATTATTTCAAGTATTATTCAATTTACTCATGAACAGCTTTTAAATTATACACACTAAGGTTCTGCTTTAGTTAATGAAAATTATTATACAATTCTTTTAATTTTAACCGGACATTTTAATGTTAATTTTGCTTCTGATCGAGCTAAAAATTTAGTATCGTTTCTACATTCCAAAGTACAATAACAAATAATTAATAAGCCAGAAGAAGCCACTACAAGTCACGGAACTGTACTTCATGCAGTCTTTGCAAGATTTTTAGATAACATACAATGCAAAAATTTCATTGCTTATTAGAGCTACCATAGCCAATTGTTACTTTCATAGGATTAAATAATGATAATAATTTATTCCTATGAAAGTTATCACTTCCGCCGAGCGTCCCGTGATGCATATTTTTTTTTAAATTTATTTCTGTTTTGCTTCACATTAGCGACACGGGTCTTTTGTTCTTAGGGGGTTCAATACAGGCGATTTTCCCCTACCACCAAACAAAATTATTTCAAGTATTATAAAATTTACTCATAAATAGCTTTTAAATTATACACAAGAAGGTTCTGCTTTAGTTAATAAAGATTATTATCCAATTCCTTTAATTTTAACTGGAGATTTTAATGTTAATTTTACTTCTGATCGAGCTAAAAATTTAGTATCGTTTCTACAATCCAAAGTGCAATTACAAATGATTAATAAGCCAGAAGAAGCCACTACAAGTCACGGAACTGTACTTAATGCAGCCTTTGCAAGATTTTTAGACAACATACAATGCCAAAATTTCGCTGCTTATTATAGCTACCCTAAGTCAATTGTTACTTTCATAGGGTTAAATAATGATACTAATTTAATCCTATGAAAGTTATCACTTCCGCCGAGCGTCCCGTGACGCTCATTTTTTTCTTTTTTTTTAAAAGAGGATATGGTCCATCTATGGAAACTCAACGGTCCATCTATAGCTACCAGTAGCCATGAACGGAACACAAACTAAAACATTTATTTTAAATTTTTATTCTTTATTGAACATATTTATCGTAATTTGGAATAGTATTGTTTTTTAAGAGAAATATACTGAGAAATAATTCGTTTAGTCTATACAAAATTTGAGAAGGAACTAATTTATAAAAAAAAAAGTAAAAACCGTGATGTGGTCCATTGATGGCATAATTCCCCTATGTGCAGATGCTTTCTGATTTTCATTATTTCAGCTTATGATCTTAAATGCAACGTTAAATTATACAAATAGTAAAGGAAAATTGCAGACGCTACTTTCAGAATTACGAAAAGGTTTTTTTTTTCTTTGCTATTCAGAAAACAAAAAGAAAAAAAAGAAGAAAAAACAATAATATGAAAAATCTTATATATTAAAAGATAACCTGACGTATTTTCATCAATAGCATTTATTTCTTTAATTTAACTTCTACATTTCCACTTAAAAAAAATTACGGTTTTGATTTATCACACAAAGGTGAACGTAATTTCCTTTCAAAATTTAGTTTATATTTAACAGACCATATTGTGCTCTTTATTTAAAAACCAAAGCCATTTAAATGGGTCACATCTGCTTGTCCCAATCTAACACTTACAAATGACAAATAAATTATTTAATTCTGTCAAAGAAAAAAAGCATAATTGGGTAAAAGTTAGTCACATTTGGATATAATATTTATAGTTTGCAAACAATAAACGAACAATAGGGCAAAATATTATTTGCATGCTTATATAATCAAAAATTTTTAAAGGTAGCAATTAATTGTATTGAAAACATAGCTATCTCTCATTTTTCTTCAGCTTAATTATGCTGCTTAAATACTACTTTGCAAGGTAACTCCTTTTTCGGCTAAAATTTGTAAAATTCTAAATATTAGAAAGTTACACTAAAACGCTTTTTAAGTTTACAGTTACACAAAAGGATCGCATTTAAACAACTTGACAAAGGTTTATGTGCTGTAAAACATCGTGTGGCATTGCTGAAAAATTGTATTTATCTTTTTATAAATAAAAGTTTTTACCTGTGAAAGGAAAAATGGTTTTTCCTTAAAAAAAAGTTATTCGCACTTAAGTAACAAAATTTAGAAATAACCGTACAAAGCGTTTTCACGTTTTTTTTTTGCTGTGCACTGTGCGTTTTTTTCTTTCCACTGTGCAACTGGAAAAACAAGGAGAGCTAGTTTGTAGATTTTCTTTTAAAATGGCAATGGAAATAGCTCTTTTTATTTCCTTTCAAAATGACAGGTTAGTGCGAGTTTAAAGGTTTAACCTCTAAATTTATTTTTGAAATGCAGTTCGCTTTTTTTCCTCAATTTTTATTGAGCATTTTATTCAAAATGTATGAAATATGAAATTGTTTGCAAAATTTTTAGAAGAATTTTTTCCCCGGTTTCATGCTACATTTGCTTGAAGCTCTACACACTCAAAGTGGTACTTTTTGTTGTGTTTAAAATGTTTAATTAAGGAAGAAAGAAAACCTAGAAGTATATAACAAGAAAAAAATGAAATACTTCCCTCTTTTTTATAATTTGGATGTTCATTTTTCAAGAGTCTAATCCCTAAGACGAGACAAATGTGCAAATAATTTGACAAACGGACCATTGGTTAATAGCAGATAGTGCCAAAAATTCCAATTGTTGTATACCAGATCTTCTAAAGACAGGTTTTTTTTTTTTTTCTTTTTTATTGTATTATTTAATAACATCCTGCCAGTTCGACCAGCTTGACTTTTTTCAGCCGCATTTTGGTTTCTACTTAGATGAAAGTCAAAGGACTAAATAGAAGTAATTTTGATATACTGTGCATAAGCGAAAGGAACAATTTAAACAGAGTTTTTCCTTTTCATGAAAAATATTGTTTACGTTTTTTATTAATTTACAGTAATATTGAACAAACCACAATATACCTAAATTTTCCTCCCAATGTCTTGCTATTTGAACAAGAAAACCATCATAAAAAAATCATTTACAGATTTTCTATTAATTAACTGGATATAAGGAACAATTAAACAATCACAAACGTCTTAAATTTTACTTGTACTCATCATTATTATAAAAATTGGATGTATTTATAAATATATCCAATTTTTCAAACAACGGTTTCTTTGCAGGTGCTGAGATCAATGCAACTAAGAGTATAGGAGGGTTTGTCTGAATTTAAAACTCGTTAATATCATCTTTGAAGCCAGATGTCTCCTTATTTCACCTGTAAGATTAAGATACTTATCGAATAAGATATTGCTGCGCTTATAAACCGTCTCCTGGAAAAGTAGAGATTTTGCATCATCAAAAAGACAGTTCACTGCTCATTAATTTTATTGCGTAATTTCATTGCCAGCAGGCACTGTACTATATTAAGATTGAACAGTTCTAGAGGCGTACCGAACAGTGGGGAAAAAAACAGGACAGTCGATTAAACTTTGAGGGACACTCAAGGAAATTTTAAGACAAGTAACTGAAATTAAAAATTAAAAAAACCCCGGCTGAGTCGCAGATAAAGAATTAAGAGGAAAAATTGAATATCCTTTTAAAAGCCTTATACTATTAAAATCAATTACAAGTATTTTATTTTATAGAAACTGGCAACAGTTAAAAATTTTGAATTATTGTGTTTTCTTTCCTTGTCCGCCAACTAGTTAACCAATCGTGTGAATAAAAGCTTAGTTAAAATCTGTTTAAAAAAATACGTTATGATTCGAATTATATGTAACATGGAAGGTCTAAACACATTCTATCAGACGCAGGATAAATTACTCTTTATTTTGGTATTAAATTTGTAAATTTTTGAATATGTTTTCACTGCAAAAATTGCGAATAACCTTTTATAGGTTTTAATTAAGATATTCGTTAAGTAATGTCATCCCAAGGCGCAACCTACCTGAGAACACTCTCGATTTGCTCTACTTTCAAACTTTTTTTTTTTTAATTTTTAAATTGGTCTATCCGTTCATGCGCTAGAATGCCACTCTTAGAACCCCCTTCCTTGTGTGTAGGGGGTTAAAAATCATAAGAAATACGATTTTTAGAAAAAAAAACTAGACTATTTTCGGTCCTTGAACATACAGTTGGAGTTTAAACTTGTGCAACTAAATGATGTGCCACATTGAAGTACTAAATGAATTGTATTTTTCGAACTCCAATTATACGAATCAATAGGGACACTTCCGGATAATTGGATTTTAATTAATTGCTTTAGGTGCTGAAATTGGAAGGCTAAGAAAAGCTTTTTTAACGAAAAAAGCTTTTTATTAATTAAATGAAAAAGCCAACACTGTTACATGTAAAGTGTACTTACAAGTTATGTACTTTTGAAGTCATTAATGGAACTACGCTATGACACTGCGTCTCTTCATCCCAATAATGTTCCCCACTGCGCCTCTACACTAGATTCTTTATCTAATGTATTTCAAAATCTGACGTAACTTCTTTTCTGAAATTCAGACAGGGATTCGGATAGTCGAAAGTCGGATAATTGGAGCTCTGCGTTACATATTACGTTTACAAATGTGCGGTTTATTTAAAGGAGCTTAGATGAATTTAATGAACCTAGTAAAATAACAACAGCCCCTTTAAGAAGTCTGTTTACAAAAAAATATTAATTTTTTTATTTATTTACTGGGTTGGGATTTTCTTTCAAAATAAAAATTCTATCTTTCACAACACGGAAAGCAAGAAAAATAAAAATTATTTTCTAACTACATTTTCATTTCAGATTTCTTTCCTAGCATCATATGGAATATTTCATTTTGAAAGTCAAAAGTAAAATAAGATAATTTTAATGGAATTGCTTCCTTCTTGAAAGATTTTTTTAAATGAATCTTCTCTTTACTTTTTCTTCCGAGAATCAATATAATCTGAAAATAAACAAAGATTTTAATCTCATCAGAAAATTTTAAGAAAGAGAGATGAGTTATAAAGTGGACTGAAATCCGAAAAAATATCATTTCGAAATTATTTCAAAAACACAACGCCCTTAAAAAAAAAATCAGTAAAAAATTGTAAATTATATTATACTGGAAGTTATTTTCAAAAGAAGTTGGCATTGCAATTATACACAAAAATATGTATTTCTGATTTTTCAGCTTGCAAGAAGTGCAGCAACATCAGTTTGCTCCATTGTAAATCTTAAGCGATTTTTGAACATTTTTGAAACAGTTTCCCAAACATTTCTGAGAAAATTTTACAAAATACTCATTTGGTTCCGATCACTTTCCGATAACACTTTTAGGAATGCATTTGAAATCCTGTTTTAAGCACTGATCCATGTCCCTTTTTAAAATCACTTTTCGGACATTTTTTACAGCACTTCTGAATTACTCCACTAAGTTTAAAACACTTATTTGATTCATCCCACTTTTTTATGACGTTTGGGAATGCATTTAAAAACTTTTTTCAACACCGACACACGTCTCATATTAAAGAAACATTGTAGCACACTTTTTAGGACACTTTTTACAGCAATTACGGAAAACTGGTTTGATTATAACAGCAGTTTTTGTTGTTAGTTTTATATCAATGTCGCGGAACAGCTATACACTAACCGTGGTAATGGACGGCATTCGTCCATGGAAGGCCACCTCACTTGATGGTTTTAACAATATCAACGGATACGAACGAAAGAACTATCATTTCACAATTATTGTATCCAAACATACCCCCAATTTGTTATCAAATAGGTCTTCATTCTGATCGTGGGGGCGCAACCGTGTGGGAAACATTCGAAATAGATCCGGGGTATATTGTGGTTAACGCTCTTTTTCGTGGAGGATGTTCGGAGCCCATCTTAGAACATTCAGGCAAGTAAATCACTTTTTCAAATTTGAAATGCCAAAAGTGTTTTAATGTGCACTGGGAATTAGCAATTTATTTCAAACATTAAAAGCGACTCAACTCTAAAAATTATACGTCTCCAAACTACTTTAACATCAAAGTACTCACTTGGCTGTTTTCAAATTACCAACAGACAATATACTATATATATTCACACACACACAAAAATAAATAAAAATAACATCAATTTCTTCTCTCTGTCGTTTTTCTGGCGGCTAAAAGCTCAGTCATTCATTCTTTTACGTAAATGAGTCATAATTCTTTTACAACCAAGAAGGTTTTTTTTTTTTTTTTTTTTCATAGATCGGTTCACATATTTTAGAAAATGTATTTACACTAGCTTCTTCGTAACATATGATTTGGAAAGGAGTGTGGAAAATTTTGAAAATGTGAGTTGTATTTTTTTTCTTCAGAATTTCTCCATGAAAAATAATACCACCTATTACGTACAAAATAACGTAATTTTAATTCTTACTCAAAACGTATGGATATTTTTAGCTGAAAAATAACTGAATAATATTAGTTACAATAATATAAAATAAATTCAAAAAAATATATTCAATATAAAATAATCTTACATTTTCCCCATAATCTCTAATAATATATAATGGAAACAAAACACTGCACTAAACTAAAATTTCAATTTCAAGAAACTAACTTTCCTTTGTTTATGCTAAACCTAATTCACTTATGTGACCTTTTGAGGATCCCTGTTCTCCAGAGCATCATTTGGAAGATGTACCACGTGACGTCTAGACACAGTGCGAGATAAAAAATTTATATTTTGAATAAATTTCTGACTTTTTAAAACATAAAGCTCAAAAATGCAGACATGAATATGTATTTTATTTTTAATACTTAAACATTTATACGGGATTAAATGTTTAAGTGTTGAAAAATGTTATTAGAATTTCTTACAAAAGGTGAAACGGTGACAGAGACATTACAAAAGAAATGAGCATTTTCGAAGTCCATTCCCGTTGCATGTTTTTATTTCTTAGAAAATGCGTCATTGGTTGGAAAGTGTTAAAAAGCCAAGTACTTTTATGACAAATTATTTTTCAAACAAATCTATCGAAAACGTAAATAACGTGAAGAAAGTTCTTAAAATAGATTATTTCAATGAAAATTTAAAATAAAAAGGTCATTAGACTTATTGATATTTGATATTACATCAAAAATGTCACTAAAATAATGATGTTTTTTACTGATAACAAAATAATTTCTAATTATCGTGTATTTCATGCTTTATACACACTTAAATTTTTTAATTGTGTACTGGAACATAAATACATTTTCTTAAATTAACGTCTTTAACAAATTCTTTCAGCAAAACTCAATTTTAATACTTAATGTCAAATTTTAAAACTTATGCTGAATTTTTCTAAGACATTTTAAAGAGAATTTTACTTCTTTATAAGTATGACATCGAACTTAAAATAGCAATAGTCAGAAACAGTTCGAATTCCACGAAACATGGAAGTTTTAAACACATTCTATCAGACGCATAAAAAAAATCTCTTTATTTTTGGTATTAAATTAAAAAAAACTTAACTAGGTTTTCATTGCTAAAATCGCAAAAATTCTGTTTGAGGTTTTTAATGAATATCTTCGTTGATTAATGTCATCCAAAGATGCAGCTAGGTAAGAATACTCTCGAACAACTCTCCTTTTGAACAAATTTTCTTTTCAAAATCGGCCCATCCGTTTAGGCGCTAGAGTGCCACAGACAGATACCCAGATACACAGACACGTCAAACTTATAACCCCCTTCCTTTTTGTGTCGGGGATTAAAAAGAAATGCACACATAAAATAAAAATGGATATTTAATAAGATAAATTGAAAATTCTTTAATTGAAACTATTTATTATTGTTTTCATGCTAATACCAAAAATACCAGTATTTTACCGCATGAAATACCAGTACTACGAAATTGCAAAATTGCTCGAAATACCCGCATTCGGTATTCCAGTATACCGGCATTGTAATCACGATTTGCATGTGATGGGAACTATTGTAGATTTTGGTCATTTTTCTGATAAATGCTTCTCATGAGCAGAATATAGATGTTTTAATTTTATCGTTTACATTGGACCAGCTACTAAAGTGTTATAGAGAACTACGGCTGTTCAATTTTATTAAAAGTTCAACGAAAATACATAGAAAGATATGATTGCATCAAGCCCTAACTTTATTTTGATTATAACTCGCTTTTGATAACAGAGCAAGTGTCAGGGTTGCGCTGCTTTAGTGTAGTCTCAGGGCAGAGGGTCCAAATATAAATTCCGCTACCTGTGTGATCATTTGTGCAACTGCATTCGGAATAGACTTGAATTGCATCTTTAGGAGTACAGCTGATAACATCCAGTGCCGGCTGTCTAAGTTAGTTTTCAAGATGATATTGTTTGATGATTTTAGTTGAATTCAGATCGAAGTGGAAGAGAACTTTTAGCATTTCCTCTGAAAGATCAATGAAAAAAATTCTTAAAAAATGAGATTCAACTTCTCGAAATAACATATTTTGGATTTTCGCCAAGTTAAAATGGCTGAAAGATTTTAGTCTTCGGTTTATGTGTCAAGAGTGCAGATACCAGGAAGTGTGATATTTGGGGTCGTAGCTTAAAATTTTATTAATATACTTAACTGAATTGGTTTTTCATTTAATATGCAGTAGTTTTTTGTTAGTCTTGAACAGATATATACCAGAAGGGTACATTGTTCTGAGTCCGAGTACAATGCGGACGGCCTTTAGCTGGATACGTTCTCATTTCTAAATAAGGCTTTCGAATGCGTAGGAATAAATTGGGTTGCCATATTCCAGTATAGGTCTTATAAGTGAAATATATGTGACTCTAAAAAGTTATTGCATCAACTCCCTAATCATAGCCTGCTAGATATTTGGGGATGTTTAGGCGCTGAAGGGCCTTTAAAACCATAGTCAGTATGGCTGGTATTGTTACATTTAGGATCCAGAATCAATCCTAAGTATTTGGGAAGTTTTTCACATGTGAGAAGCTGGATATTGAAATATAATCTTTGTTGATAGTTGTTTAGGTGCTTGATTGCAATAAAAAGGACGCTACTGATTTAGCTGGATAGAAAGCCGATTTGTGTTCTTTTGCAATCTTTGAAAAGGCAGCTAAAATAGAGTTTAAAAAAGTTTCGATGTTACTCTTATTTGTACATAAATTCCAAAGTAATATATCATCAGCAAAGAATGCTATATCAGCAAGTCTCGACTTCATTTTTTATACACCTGCTAAAAAAAGGGAAAAAAAAGTTGGTTTAAGACTGATCTCTGAAGAAGGGCCCTCTCCCAGTCAAAAAATATATGAGGAGGTCTTGCTAAATTTAACTATATTGAATCTGTAGTGTAGAAAATCTGCTGTCCAGACTAAGAATAGATCTCTAATATTAAAATGGTCACGTAGTTTTACGATAAACTGTACGCAGTACTATCGCAGTAACTAATGCATTCTATCGCTTTAAGACAAACGTGATAACAGCTAAAATATGACAGCGAAAAGTTGACCCTTGGATCCACCTTGTGTCATAAGTGTCCATTTTCGTGAAGGGGCGGAATGGAGAGGACAGTTGAAGAGCAAAAATTGGCAAGTGCGTCATTGGTTCTAGAGCTTGAATACATGGCCTTGAAATTTAAGAAATTAGCAAAAGAGGTAAAAAAATTCAATTTTATGCTTTTAAGAAAGATGTCTCATTGGGCAGGTCAAATCTTAGGTTAATGGTTGGGTCTTGGTTTTACTTGTTTCATCTGCGAATTCGTCAGAGTTAACAACGCCTCCTGTGATTCATTTCTTTTGAGAATTGCCGAGAGTAGGGTTGTAATAAAGGATTCAAAGCTTGTCATTTATGCTTTTTCGCCAACTCAATGCAGTTATTGCTGCAACTTAACCTTTCAGGTCTAAATCATCACAGAACGAAAATATATATATATATATATATATATATATATATATATATATATATATATATATATATATATATATATATATATATATATATATATATATATATATATATATATATATATAAACATATATATATATAATATATGTATATATATATATATTAGGTTGGGTCAATTTTGACTTTTTTTTGAAACTGAAAACGCCTGTGGTGGAAAAAGTTGTGTATTGCCATCAAATGCTCGCATAAAATTTTTTTGAAAATCAAAATATATTTAGATCCGCCGCCAGCCCCTTAAAGTTTAGCCAAATACGTAAAAATTGACATTTTTTAATTTTTTTGAAAAAAATCTTACGTATAATATTTTTAATCGCCTGTGGTGGGAAAAGTTGTGTATTGACATCTAATGTTCATTATAAAAAGTTTTTGGTAATTAAAATATATTTATACCTTCTGCCAGGTCCCTGAAGTTTCGCTAAATATGTAAAAATTGACTTTTTTTTAAACAATTTTTTCATTTCTTATGTATTGGTGTAAATAGTAAATAGTAAGACCCTTTGTTTGAGAACAAAATAATTATCATATCATATTATATATACCACCCCTGCCGGGAATCTGAAATTGCGAGTTTTGTTGCCCTTTTTTCTTTGCTCCTTCTGCTTAGTTTTAACTGTAAAAGAGACAGATGGTGTGATTCCTCCGAATGTTTATTTTTCTTCTTCTCTGTGATATAGTGAAACCATTTAAATCACCCACCCCCAGTCTGACAAATCTGCCTGTTCTTGGCACTTAGCCAAGCATATATGAACCAAAAAGAAATCGTAACGAAAAACTCAGAGCAGAACAATTGGTACAACGAATGAAGTGCTATCAAGCATATTAGACTATTTAAAAGCAACCCAAGTATCTATTGTGGATTTAATTGCAGTAGGATCAGATGGAACAGTAGTCAATTCTGGTGTGAAAGGTAGTGTAAAAGAACATTTGAACTGCATTTTAAAAGACCGCTGCAGTGGCTCATATGTCAATTGCACGCCAATGTGCTACATTTACGCTATCTGATACGGCATCTTGTTTTGAAGCACTACAGGCCCTTTTACATATAATGGTCCTATGGGGAAGCTTCTTGGCACATGTAAGCAGCTACCAATTGTCAAAAAAATCGCTTTTGATTTGTCAACAGTTGATACAGACGGACTTGGCACTGACCAAAAATACTTGTATCAAATATGTCAAGCAATATGTTCAGGAAATTGTTCAATAGCACTGTCCACCGAATCACCAAGAAAGCTATCTCATGTTTGGTGGCTTACAACAGCAAACAGAGTACTTCATTTGTATGTTGGTACAAAAGCGTCATCGCTGGAAATAGGGACTATTGTAGAATACATTATAAAAGTGTACGCAAAAGTTTGGTTTTTGATTAAAACTGAGTCTTCATGCACAGCCGGTACACAGCATCTTTGGGAAGTTATCCACTACTCAAGATATCATAGTGATGATCTGAAATCAGTAGTTGACCCTGTTATATAAAGAAATGGTTTTTTTGTTCATCCAGAAAACCTGCTGATAGCCATGATCAACGGCACGCGATCCTCAGTAAGGAAATTAGGCTACAGTGAAATCCTGAAGGCCCGAACTCTTACTAATGAAACTGTTCGTGATTTTACCATTCCACCTCTAAATTTTCAAGCAAAAGACTTTACAGAATTGATAAGTTGGCAAAATTGTGTCCTTACAGACCCTCAACTTACCAAACATATACCCAATGCGGAACTTGAGAAAGTAGCTGAAACGGGTGACGTTATTGGAAGTGAGTTGTGGAATTTACCATGTTATACACAAGCGGTAGAAAGAACAATTAGGTTGGTGACAAAAGCATCTTTATCTGTTTGTGGAGCAACACGCCATGATGGCTTTATACGTACAACATTGGCTTCCCGAAAATTAATGCAAAAATTTGAGAACAAAGCAATGTATAAGGTGTAAAACTTCTTTATGACAAAAAAACTCCGAGGTGAATTCTTAGTCATTTTCCCCTAATACTTTGGGAAAATGAGCGAAGAGCTGCTGTAAAACTTTGAAGACGGACTTCTGGTACTTTAATCTTTTATACCTATGTTTTAATCCTAAAGAATTCTTTAGTGTCATTATAGAAAAATAAAGTGTAAAAACTGCTTAAATTTAAAAAAAAAAGTGTTGGATAATATTTCTGCTTTAAAACGTCAAAGTTTTAAAAATTATGAAAATATTCCAAATTTCACCAGTTGAGCGGAGCTTGAATATTATTATTATTATTACTTATGAGTGAAGAATCTTACTAGGCAATTATTTTCACTACGGGTGATTAAAAAAATCAAACATGAGAAATTTAAAAAATAACAAATTAATCCTTTTCCATATTTGGTGAAAATTCAAGGGACTGGTGAGTGATCTAAATATATTTTGATTACCAAAAAAAAAAAAGAAATTTACATGAGCATTAGATGTCAATACACAACTTTTCCCACCACAGGCAATTTAAAATATTATACATAAGATTTAAAAAAATAATAAAAAATGTCAGTTTTTACATATTTGGCCAACTTTTAAGGGTCTGGCGGGAGATCTAAATATATTTTTATTTCCAAAAAAATTTTTATGCGAGCATTTGATGCCAATACATATTACATATATATATATATATATATATATATATATATATATATATATATATATATATATATATATATATATATATATATATATATATATATATATATATATATATATATATATATAAGACAATAAAATTATACTAAGACATTTATTATCTGAAGTGTACAGGGAGAAGAACTTCGTCACTCTGTTTTTTTTAATTGAAAGGGACCAATGACGAAATATTACTGTTGCTGATTGCACTTTTCAATTATCCTTTGTGCATAACTCCGTAAGTCAGTGAAATTATTTGTTTAAAAATGCATTACAGAGAAAGTCCATGAATTTTAAAACATTCAAATGTTTTTCCTAAAAATTAGCTTTTTTCTTTTGAATGACCGAATTTACCCTTGCGAAATTATTTCTCCACAGATTTTACTTTAAAAACTTTAAGAATACTTTTTGCGTTATATAGAGTTTTAATAGAAAAAATAATTTTGATATACATATTTATTTTTAAAAAAGTAATTTCTATGTATGAAGCTTTTATTCAGAGAAATAACTTTCCGAGAAAACGATAAAAAATGTCTTTAAAAAAGGGTAAAAAACAAGAAAAAATATTGATTACATTTCGCAAAATAAATATCTCAATATGGTATCTTATCTTCACTTACGAAAAAAAAATCGTGTTTAGAAATTTCTCGGAATAATTCCACGGGTATTTTTTTTCGATACTGAAGAAACAGACTTTATGTTTGCTAAGTACTAAATACATAAATGAAGCAATTCAATCACGCAACTGAAAAAAAATGCAACTTTTTCTCATAGATTTAAAACACTTGTTAGATGTCAAAAAAAAATTGCAAGAAGCAACTGAAAAACTAAAGTTAAACTATTCCCCTTATTTTTATTAAAGACTGTTGAGACCCGCACGGTCTTGCACGTGGTAGAAAATTAAAAGGCCATTGATGTATTTCTTAATAAGAACTTAATAAGCATCATACTTATGGTAAATTCCAGTTAAAAAAAAACTTTGAACACGAAAAAAAATTATTAAAACGCCAAGTAGACGCATAATTTGAAACATTCCGTATCTCATCCGGACTGTATGCTGGCTTGCGGTAAATAAACAAAAGTTTATCTTCGGTTTTTATTTTGGCCAACTTTAAACTTTTAGCAATCATCGAGGCATATATTCATTGCATTTTGACCTTTTCGCAGTTGTTTACAAACCATAAGCATAATATATTTCCCTTTTTCTGATTTACCTGTAAAGAAAAGGATAAAATTAGATTACAATATCTTACTGACATGTTCTATTTTTCTTTGTGCAATCTTCAACAAGAAAAATAGTATGATAAAGAAAGAAAACGAACTATTTTAGGTGGATATTTTTCTCCTTTTGCGGTCTTCCACATTTCATATAAACCCATATCAGAAAACTAATTTACTGAGTCTCCGACATACTTATCACTACCTCTTGGGAAGTGCAGTTCTTTATTTCACTCGCTCTTTTTATCTGCTTTTCAGATTTGTAAAACTTGCTGGTGCGAAAGAAATTGTCATTGAGCAGCTTAAGCTCTTGACTCTTTAATTTGCAATATCATCATTTTTCTTTACTTATTCCTTTTGTCACCTGTAAAAGCGATTTTGTTCATTACTTCATGATTTTTTTTTTGGCACAATTCTATTCATTCATTAGACTAAGCGGTAAAAAACCCAACATTTTCTAAAATACATCGAATACACTACCATGATATTTTGTTCTCTATTGTCCAAAACTTTACATTTTGAATTTTTCAATTTTTAGGAACTTTTAAAATAATTAATTTATTTTATTAGATCAGTTTTAGGCTAAACAGTATCCTAAGTATTTATTTACATCAAATTTATACTTAAAATTTACTTAACTAGTTATTTTCATGCATAATACAAATGCAAATTTTCATGCAAATAGTACACTCTGAAATAAATAATGGGGATAAAATGGATGACGCAACTTGATAGGAGTTTGAAAAGTTGGGTAAATTTTAAACGCCACTGTTCCCTATCGGAAATGATAAATTAAAAAAAAAGTATTTAAAAAAACGTTTCGTATATCAGGATCTAAAAATATTTTTATTTATTACCGAAAGTATAGACTTGAATGTTTGAAGGAAGAAGTATTTCATCTGTGTCATAATTGTTGCTGTTTTGTAAGCATCAGCGAAAACTGCCAGAAGATAGATAAAAAAAAAACATTATAAGATGTTTTTTAAAAGGCCCAATGATTGTAAAATTTCGAAATAGCAATAAAAATAGATCATGTTAATGAGCAAATATGATAGAACAGATGCACGGGAACACTGCATGTACACAATTGGAAACATTGGCGTAATACGGGATACAAATCGGACTGTAGTCGAGAGAATAGTTCCGATGTTATTTTCTTTAGAAAAGCATCTGAGTTTTAGAAAACCCCGAGTTTAAATATTAAATCAGAATTTAACCTGTGTAAGCAGGATGAAAACAAAACAGGGATCGGTGTCGGAATCGGACTGATTTTGAAGTATGAATAAGTTGGATTTGGACTGATTTTGGGACAAAAGAGTCGATGATGGAATCGAATTGATTTGTGGTGTGAAAGTTTTGGAAAGAAAAAGAGGTTTAAAAATTTTAGGAGTTGGAAGCTGAGTCAAGTTGATGATTTTCGAATTGGCAATGCTTCTAATACAAAAAATAATCAAAATTCATTACATCCGTCAAAAATAACGTATATTTCACTGAAAGCTTTATCTTAGTAATTCAAAATTTAGCTTTACCTTTTTTTAATTCAGAAAAAAATACTTTAAAAATTGATCACAGATGATCCAGATGGATATTACTTGTTAGTATTTTAAAGCAAGATCAATAAGAACGAAATTTAACTTTTTGAAGAAAACTTCCGAAGTGAGCGTTAGAATGTTATGCCGTACATTTTTTATGTTCAATTCTTGTCTTGCAGAAGAGTTCGTACACACGCGTAACATCAAAAACACAGGTTTGCTGCCATCAAAAAGACTACAAGAAAGCTAAATTGAAAAAGGTAAAGTGAAAAAGAATGTGGTGCAGTGTTTTCACAGTATTTTTAGAATGTTGAAACAAACTGTCGCGCAAATAAAAATGATTAATGGAATCGTCAGTTTTTCGTGGTAGCCTGTGTCGATAATGTCACTAGTGGGGCTGTTTAAACTCCGGGTAGTGGCTATCTAGAAAGCTGCTTTTCAACTTTCTTTTCTTTGACAGCATTGTCACAGACTGTCAGTTGCAAGCATTCTTTTTCTCTTAAAATGATCTTTTTTTTTTCTGTCCTCATACTGTGTTATTTCTTTTCCGAATGTTTTTTGTTATTGGTGTAAAGTTTTTAAATGCATGATGATTCTTGCAAAGAGGAAAGAATTTGGAAGAACTTTGGAAGACTAATGCTCTTTTTATATAAAAAATAACATTATGGCTTTTAAGGTTTATTTTCAACCTTTCAAATGTTTCTCAAACGTTTATAAGGCGCGAATCATTAAATGAATCTTTACTTTTCTTCTCGTTTACAATGCATTGTTTAAACAGGAATTTAAATGGTACAGTCGATTCCGGCTACAACGTCATTTGACTTACGCGAAATGGCTATAACGCTAGTTTTGCCCGAGTTTCGAATTTTAGAGCAAAAGCTCGCTCGCAACATGAAAAAAATTGGAAAAGAATCGTGGTGCTAACTATCGGCTTTGTTATTGACTACTAAATATTGACTTCATGATGTACTTATATCTTTTTAGCATCACTGACTGCACAAATTCTCAAACACCGCACTAGTCTGAATATTGCGTTATTAGTATGTATAAATAACCATTACACATTTTTCATTTATTTTTTAAAAATAGAAAGGTGATGAAATATTGTGGCACCTAGGCACTCTGTTTCATCTAAAGTTTGAAAATGGAAGCAAAAAGCGACCATTTAAGAAAAGGTGAAGATTCTTGATACGCTTGAACAAGTCAAGAGTGGATCGAAGGTAACACGACAATTGAGTGAATTTTCGATGCGTACAACTAAAAGTCAAGATAAGGTCATCCGTATAAGTTAATAAGTTTAGGACTTAGTTCTACTGTGAAGCTTGCAGAGTAGTGTCTAAGCAAAATTTAAACAGTATGAAATTGGAATCTGCTCTTGTATTGCGGATTATAGATACCCTGAAAGAGGGGTGCTACCATAGATAGAAACGTTTTAAATATAAATGTGACGTTGTTGTATTTAAGTATGTATTAGAATAACGATGTGATTTCACAGCATGAAATAGCATCTTTAATTTTAAGTTATAAATGTAACTATAATTGTATAGATTGTATACTATTACAGTGCAATGCCTTATTATTACTACATACTGTACGTACCGTACTGTTTTGTTCTATGTCTCTCTCTCTCTCTCTCTCCTATTAATCATTGATTTTGTGCATCGATACAGTATGTAATAATGCAGCGCTTTTAAAAATACGGTAAAAACTCAGCGCTTTATGTTTGAAACTGTAATCGTTAAAAATGGTTTAAATCAGTTTTAAAGGTGTTTAAAAATATCTAAAATAATTGGGTATGTTAATTAAAAAAATCATACACTTACTCTTTCCCACAACGTAAAACTTCGACTTACGCGAGGAGTCTTGGAACGCATCCCTCGCGTAAGTCGGGTTCTGACTGTATTTTCAATTTCTTGAACAGACAAACCTTGTACTGGAATGCGTCATAGCGAAAATTTGTAAAAAAAAAATAGTAATAACATAGAGTAACTTACAAAAATTCAGCTCATCAGAAACCCCACAGTGTAAGGAACGAATTGCCATGGGAAAAAAATTACGTGATTAGCCAAAGTGTGTAAACTATCTAACAATGAGTACTAGATCATATTTATATTCATTATTTACTGATGGGTTAAACCAAAATAAATAAAATGAATCTAACAAAAGGCTGAAAAGCACGAAATAAAAGAAAAAAAAAGAAAAATTGAATTTTTTTGACATTGTGCAGACGTGTCTGTGCCGGCATGTTTGTATGTGTGTAGTCGTGTGTGTGTGCGCGCGTGAGTGTGTGGTGGTGTGTGTGTGTGTGTGTGTGTGTGTGTATTAGCGTGTGTAAGTAGGATATGGAAACCACCACCCACTGACTTCCTGGAGGAGACAGTGATCGCTGGATGAACAACATCGGGGAGTCGGTCGACGGCGGTGCTGCAAAGACAGGTCGGGGGTAAAAATAAAATCAAGGAATGGACGGACGGACGAACGTCTAAACCGATCAAGTGAGACAAGCAAATCATGATTGCTCAACAATGTATCTATTTATATTGCTTAAGTTAAAAAACAGCAGATAAATGTATCAAGTAATCTCGAAGTTGATTCCGCTTAACACACACCTAATGAATCTGACATCTTTATTGTTCAGGATAGATAATGAGTACCATTCAATATCATTTTTTCTTTCAATATTGTTGAAAAATTGCTTGCAAGAATAGACTGCAGGGGCTCGAGAAGATGAAAATCACTTGGTATGCACTTCGCGCTGTGCCTTGTCACCAAGAAATCACAAAAAGCACTGTTTTTCGTAAAACTTTCAAATCTGAGTACTAATAATGCGTCAAGTTTTGATATTATTCGTGTTTAAAAACCGGCTGACTGACGTACCATGAATTGTTTCAAATATTTTAAATTTTTGGGATAGGAAACCTTTAGATTTATTAGCCACTTCTCTGAAGTATCAGCTAGATTCGGCATTATATATTTTTAGTATGAGCAAATCACGCTCTTTGCAAGTTCAAAAAATTAGGAAGATTCTTTTTGTTGTTTTGAAATTAAAAAAAAAAAAGTTTTTTTTTTTTTTTTAATATTTTGCTTCAAAATAGTTTTCTATAAATTTAAGGTTATTTCTGCTTGAGGAGCCCCAAAATTTTGGGAACAACGATAAGTAGATGTCGACGAACAAAACCTGATTTGTATTCAATCGGAAATCTTAAAAACGTTGTGCACGTTGGAAAAGAACTGTGTAATGCCCCGATTTCCGATGGCAAAGAAAATAAATATGGCAAAGATACTAAATAAAGATACTACAACTGCAACAATACAAATTAAAAGAAAATATACTTGTAAATAATATAGAGAAGTATAGTGTGAACGTGTTTTCATTACGTACCAGCAATCTTACGTTGCTCATGTAACCCAACTGTGATTTTATCTGAGGAAGGTCATTTTTACTGATTGAGGAAAATTTTAAAATGTGTTTGAAACGCATTTTAAAATTGATAAAAATTTCTGATTTTCCCCTGTTTTAAGCAAAAGGAAATGTGTTTCATCTGCCATTTTTTTTTCAAGAAACGCTTTACCAATTCAAACAAAAGTCACTATAGGAATATTTGTAAGTTGTGCTGCAATTAAAAAATTTTACTTAACTTATGAAATACGATAACTTTAGATTCTACTCAAAAATTTCAAAATTTTGAAAGTAAAATCAGTCGACACAAGTGTCTACCCCCCCCCCCCTCACCAACGTTTGAGGATCGACAAAGAATATGTGTCGATTGACTTTCCAAAAAACTAGGAATATTGAATTATAAAAAGAATGTAAACAAGTCCTTGTACTCGTAACAGCTGTTAAACATGGTCGTTTTCTAACTTCAAGGTCAAAATTAATATTCGTTCGGATATTTTTTTAGCTTTTTGATGACGTTATTATTACCAAAATGGTGTGGCACTTAATATTTAGTCTAAATAATTGCTGTTTTTTTTTTACTACTTTGAGGAAATATTGAAAATACTATTTTAAGTAACAAGTAGTAGTATATATTTTAGCACTAGTGCGAGTAAGGCACGAGTGTAATAATACAGCTGTTAGCATTTTTTTTCATGCAAGAAACAAAGTTTGTAGTTTCTTATATACATCATTCTTCTTGCGTTATAAAAGTTAATTAACGCTTAACTTGTGTCGATTATTTCACATTGAATGAAGAGCATGCTTATACCGACTGCATTTATCTTTAAAATTAATGCACTTTCTTCATAAATTTTGAAGTTTGCTCTCTTAATTTCAAGAACAACATACAAAACGTCTCTCTCTCTCTCTGCCTTCGTATGAGCTGATCTTGGGGTTTATTTAAAGCGATGGCAGATAGGATACGTTTAATTTATGTCAAAACATGAAAAAACCAGAACGGGTATCGATTTTAAAATTTTTCAAAGATATTTTAAAACATAATTGAACCATCAAACATGATCTTCGTCATGGGAACCTACAAACAGACTAGATGACTAATGAAAGAGTGGAGGATCATGGTCTGGTGTTGCGTAATTCAAATAAGTGTACTTTTAATGAACTTTTTAATGTTATTTCAATGCTTTCTTTTTCTTTTTGTCCCTTGCTGTTGAGAATGATATAAAGTAAGGGTATTAGAAATATTTTTCACATTCTTCCTTTATTATTATTGTTATTTTTAGTAACTTTTCTATGAAAACGATTTAAAGTCAAAAATGGGGTTACGCTCTTTTTCAAAAGGGAATAACAAATTTTAACAATTGATACAAATCAAAATTTTATTGTTTGACATCCAGTTTCAGATGTTTTTTAGAGTGTTTGGGATTTTTTTTAAGTTGGAAAGGGTTTAAAATATGTAGAAAATTTGGTTTTGTATCACAATTTCTTTAAAAAAAAATAATAAAATAAAACAAAAACTATACATTTTTATTTAAAAAAAACACCCTTCTATTTTTTTGAAAATGGTAAGAACGTAATTTGTTCATTATAGAAAGAACATACGAAGCATATGCCAGTTCATACTCAAACATATGATGTATTAAATCTAACAATTGGAAAAACTTAAAAATTGAATTCCATGATGAGGGTCACCTCTCTGCTGTACAAAAGGGTTTTTTTTTAAATTGTTAAATGGCAAAAGTAATAGCTTTAAATTGATACTAGAATCAGCTTTATCGGCTAAAAAGAAAAAAAAATATAGGTATTTTCCTTAATTTAATGAAACCAATAAACAATCGCTGTAATGAAAACATAGGAACGTTTAGAGATCTGAACTGTCCGTTAGATCAACACGCTCATAAAAACCTATACCTCTTTTACTAGATATTCTTAACCACAATCTGCCATTATAACGATAACCTACTTATGGTTTCAATGTCCAGCTAAAAAAGAAATAGACTTTATTGACTTAAATGAAATTATTTTTTTGGATAATTAACTCGAAACACAGCTTAATTCTGAAATCTGAGGTCAGAATAGAGAAAATTATTTCAAAGCATCATTGTATTGGTTCTACTGAATTTAATGTAAATTATATGAATTCTAAAATTTCCTAAATTTTAATCTGAAGTATTAAATTTATCAGTTTGTTTATCGTGTTGCCTCTATAACACATCATCGCATTATCCATTCTAAAGTATTTACTTCATAAAAAAAAAGAATGGAAATATAGCAATATCGTATGTTAAAAAGACAAAAATTACTTTTGTATTTTCAGCGATCGAAATATAGTTTTAAGAATTGTGTTTTAAGACTTATGTTTTGAATCTTTTAACCTAACTCTAAAACAGAACTGTCCCAATTTCAAAACAAAACATATTGACTTTAAGTCGCAATAAATCAAATAAAACTTATTAAACTGAAAAAATGTAGTCAATTTTACTATACGAAATTTTTGGTTTAGAAAATCTCTTCGACTATTTTCGGACACAAATACATTCTTTCATATAAAGAAAGGATTATCAATGTCCGAAGTAAAATTGTCTGATGATAACATGAACATTTATCAAAGTTTCTATGGTGATATTGATTTCAAAAATGTGAGACCGGTCATTAATCATTCTAAAGTTCAATACTTCACTTTTTATCTGAAATTTCTTTTTGAGTAAAGAATAATGACACTGTAACAAAATGGATTGTTAATAATTATTTCATATATTTAAGCTTTCTATAAATACTTTCTTAGAAAATTGTCTCACAGTTAACATAAAGAGCAAAAACTTTAAAAACCCAAACAAGATTGAATCACGTAAAACCACGTTTAATTTAAACCAAAAGGAGCATTTCTGTAGACCATCACAGATTCTTTTTAAAATTAGCACTGGATCGCAGGCAACGGACATGCAAAGAACATGCAATATAAAGTAGCAAAAAGGAATTTGGCATGAAAGTGTTCTTTAGATATTACATTTTAGACAGCAACATAAATTTGGCCGCTTTCAAAACTCAGTCAAAGATGGCGTTATGAAATAGACAGTTAAAAAAAAAGTTTTTACTTGGTTCAATTCGTTTTTTTTTAATTGTCTATTCTTTTAGAGAAATATATAAAAAAAAGAACTATGTTTCATTAAAACTTTAATATTCGACACATTTTGTCGACTTTGCTGAAATGGAAAAATAAACCTTCTGGTGGTAAAATTTACTATTTTTATCATTTTTATGAGATTTTTTCCACAAGGAATTTTTTTCTTAAAACTAAACGTAGATGGCAGTCTAAAACTTAAAAAATAGTAATAAATAAATAAACTTAAAAATTTGAATGTTTAAAAAAACTGCCATAGTTGAAATAATATCACTCAAAACTCTTAAAATTTAAAAATTGCTAACTTGTGCACCATTCATTGCTTAGCCGAAGTTTATTACTTAAACTAGTATGATTTTGCTTAGAAGGTTAGTTTATGCTCATATAGAATTAAAACCAATGTTTTGTTTCAGCTCAGAAATTATAAAAGATAAATTAAACAGTAAAAGGTTTTTTCTCAAACACAATTGAAAGTCGAAACATTTTGTACGTAGCTAATTACGACTTAGTACTTTTGAAAATAATGAAAGGAAACCAGCATTATTAGCAATTAAAAGTGCTCACCCAGTAAAATATTTTTTTAATTAAAATTTTACTTTATGCATTCCAATGAAATACACCTCTTTGTTGTGTACGTTAAACTTTAATTTAAAACCTGTACCCTATTCGTTAAGGCGAAGTGAAAAGAGAAAATTTCAAAATTTTGAAAAGCCTGCTGCCATAAAAAACTGCCTTTCAGCATCAATGTATCACAGTTAAGGATTTGGCTTGCTTGGATAATATCTTTAGGTTCATGGCCCCCAAAAAGTCCAAAGGAAAAAAACTGAAATTTGGAATTCAATAATTTATGCGCGTAATCTAGAAGACAAAAATTTAATGGTCACTTTAAATACCCCATACATTTCTATATTTGGTTTTCTTTTTTTTCACTTCACAAATTCTACATTAATGGCTAAAAATGAAGAAGACCTACAAAATAGGGCAGACGTTTGAGATGGATAATTCCCTATGTCATTATTTGGTAAATATCTGCTCATTAAAACAGTTTAAAAATGAAAAAAGAATACACAACGGAAATCTCAGAAATTAACTACATCTATATATTTTTTTCAAGTTAAATTATAGTTAAAATAACTGTAATATTAATAGCTAAATGAAGCAAGTAAAACGAATGAATAAATATAAAAATATTTCAGAAGATATTCATGAAGTAATATAAAAATATTTCAGAGTAAGCAGAGATCCGATTTAAATGATTTCCTCTTTCAACTTGTTGAAAACGGATGCATCAAAAATATTTTTGTATTTGTAGCGTTTGACAATTAAAGGCACCTTGAACCTAAATTTGGGAAATCACATATCAGTGCCGAATGAGAAAATAAAATGCATAATAAGTAATTTGAAAAAAAAAATATATATTGCACTTCTGTCTTCGAATATGCCGAATCATCGGAAAAAGTTTGCCGATTAAAGGAATGTTGAGGAGGTCACTGTGACTTCAGTCCCAATAGGGGAAAGTTCCCAATAGGGACACTCCCCCGTCGCCAATGAAAGCATCGGCATAGTCTAGTATTAGGTTTTATGATAATTCCGCAAAATGCTACCAACATCGTTTAAATGTTTTTTTTTTTGGCACAGAAACTTAGCGTTCCACCGTCCAATCTTCACCAATTTACGCCCTTACTTTCATTCTTTATCGTCATTTAATATTTTCCATGTGATGCTTTAACTTTCCTCTGTCGTAAATCGAGAGAAATCTTGAAAAAGAGATTAAACTACAGAAATAAACATAGATGTTGTTTCAAAAGAGAAACTTCGAGAAAATGACGACAAATAGAGTACTTAAAATTAAAAATATAAGAAAAACGCTTTAATATGTACTTTGATTTAAAAGTAGGCAATTTGTGTTTATTCTTTTAGCGTTTGAGCTCTACTTCTATTGAAAACTTGCGTGATGTTGATAATTTGTGAGTTTTAATTTGCGTACTATTGAGACAAAGATGTTTTTCTCAGTAAGCAAAGTATGATTGAACGAAAAAAAGTGATTCGTGCAATAAAATTTATTAACAGTTGTTTTAAACAAAAATTGTGTCATGCATTTGTTTTTCACTTCTTGTAAGTAATGATTGTTATTTATTTTCAACAAGGCATATCTTTACACCACATTTAGAAAACTATACTGAAAATAAATTGCACAGTTTATATAAGAACTCTGTTTCTCCTAAAATGTATAATTACAAATTGTTTTAATTACAAAAAAATAGGCCAAACACATTTTCGCATGCCAACTGGTTACGCCCTTAAAAATATGTTTCGTGATAAATTAATGGAAAAACGTACGACTGCTTTAGGAAAGATGTATTATTCAACAATATTAAATCAGCATATTAAAGGAAGACATTGAAAAAACCGGATATTACACTAAGTTACCCTGCTATTACTGATATTGATGATCCCTGATATAGAAGAGTTGAGATAAAACATTCATAGCTTTGAAAGATCGTTTGTTATCCATTTATATCAATAGTAGATAATGTTGTTAATTTCCATTGATATTATAAAACTCCCATTGATTATGAAGTAAAATTTAATTGTGTTTTGTGATCATTATTGTTCATCCACATTCAAGCTCAGCAACATTTCGTATTTTCTCTAATGATTTATCACACTGAAAATTTTCAAGATACATTTTTATGTAGATGAATTCAAACTTTATATCCTGAATACGTTAATAATTTCCTTATAGGAAATGAAAAATATAAAATTCATTTTGTTAACACATTGTATTAACTTATGAAGGAATTCTTCAATCCAAGTACTTTCTTCTTATACAGTGATAGTTTCATTTATATGTGCTAGTTTCACTATACACTGCGAATCATATAAAATTTTCCTATAAGCTGTCCTTTATCCCAATCATTTATATATTTCTGAAAGGAAACTTTCAAGATGTAATTTTTTTGCATTTCACTACATACAAAAAACATTTAAAAACAAAATGTGAAGACTTTTTGTTTGAATGATTTTTTTTTCAGAAACTAGCATTTGGGTAACTACAAACAGCCGGCATCAAAAACATTACTATTATTTGCTAACTTGTATTTTCCACTTAACTTTTTATACTTCTTAATTCGTTCCGCATTTATTTATAGCTCTCCATAATATGAAGCATAGTTTTGTTACTATTCGTGATTTGGTTTATAGTTCGATCAAAATACTTTACAGAAAATTGCAAAGGTACCTGAAGGATAAAAAAAATATTTCTAAAAATCATATCACCTTAAAGAAATATACAATTAAGATATGTTCAACTAAAGCAATAACTTTTCTCTCTAAGTTTTTATGATCAATTTGAAAATATTTTCAAAAATCTAAACTTGTTTACATTTTTAAAGGCATCAAAACAAGTTCTGATTGATCTGGCAAACGCAATGACTTTCATGCACTTTCTTTTTCTGAAGCCTCTCCTTTCCTTCAATTTCGGTTTACAAGTGCCTCGAACTATTGGAGAAATAATTTATCGAGCGGACGACTGACAGATGGTTTTCGATTTCGACATCCCAGAAGCCAAGACTGGAAGAATTGAGTAAGAAATTTAGAGGAAACAGCATTCCGTAGCAAATTCCTTGCACGGTGGGAGTAATCAAAATGCATCCACGTGAATCTGTGTAAGTTATTTTCTTTTTAGAAATTAACTACTTCCCAATTATAATAGAGTTAAAAAAGATGCACGCATTTTTAGACACACTGTTCCATACATATCAGGGTGGGCCGAAAAAAGGAAATTTTTGAAAAGCAACTTCTAAAAGCAAACAAAAGTTGTGTATTGCCATCCTTAACATAGGAAAAATAATTAAAAAAATTAACACTTATGTCTTTAGATCGCGCATTAACAGCAAAATTTGAAAAAAAAAAGGTAAAAAAATGGTAAATTTTCAAATATTTTTATAAAAACCTAAATGTTTGAAATTTTTGTTCTAATTTCATTTAAATGCTTTCTTTTATTAGTCTTTAAATACATCTTTGGAAATATTTACATTCCTTTACAGTTTTTAGATCTGGCATAAGCCGCAAAGTTACGTGGAATCAACCAAAAATCGACGTTTTTAGCTTATTTTGTATATTGCAGTTTTTCTTCTTTTAGATCCCAGTTGTTTATTTTTTTACAGTAAATGTGCACTATACAGCTCTTTGCTGGAGCTGAAAGTTGCAGTAACATCCCAGAACCCTCCCCAAGTTGATGGTTGCACTTTGTGTTCCACCCTGCAGTTTCCAAGAAGAATGGTTGTTTACATTACTCATTCATTTGAAAGTAACTTACAGTCATAATAACTATTTCGTTTAAACAAGTTCCTACGTTTCGATCAAGGTCTGAAGTTAGACTTGTGATTCAATTTTTGATTGAGGATCGCGAACATAAAGGTTTTCACATTATACCATATCTTGTCTAATCCCAAAAATCCCGACCTACCGACTCACAAATTGGTTTAATAACCCATTCTACAGTGCTGTCCAAATTATTAGACTAAGACTGTTTTAAAAGCAAATTCTTTATTGATTACATAACTATAAACACATGAACGAACAATGAAATAATTATCTAATTCTTAGTACGCATTTCCTTGTTCTTGATGAGCATTTTAAGTCTTTTTGGCATACGTTTCACAAGATTTACACCATTTCTTAACTTTTTAAAAAAGGATTTAAAAAATTGTTTATACTCACTATTATATATACTCACGTACACATACTCACTAATTACCTAAAACTAACATTAAGTACAACAGAACACACTAATAAAAAGATCTAGTGAACTGTTTAAGCTGATTGAGATTATGTTCCTGGTAGGTATATAAACAAAGAACACAAACAAAGCAGACAGTGCTGCCATCTGCAATTATGCTTAAATAACGTAATAATCAATGTACAGTATGTACTGTACTTTAACAGTAAAATAAATAGTATTTTTGTACAAATAGTGTACAAAAAACAAAGAAAAAAAAACTCTTTAATCTAATAATTTGGCTAGCGTTGTAGAGTCGAAGTGTGAATGAGCAACATTTTTTGATTTATGGTAAAGCATCAACTGTTTTTGTAAAATTAAATATTATTAACTTAGAAAGAACTCGAAGTTTTGGAAACTGACTTAAAAAGCTAGCAAAAGTATTTTTATGGATATTGTTAATGTTGTACAAAAATGAAAATGTGACTTTGATCTTACTCCCACAAAACTTAGACATTTAAGTAATTAGCTTTTGTTAACATGCGCTATTGGAGTGTTGGGGCTGTATATTATTTAAGCTAAATTATTATTGGAATGAAGGCTCTTGTAAATAATATCTTTAAAATTATCCTACTGTGGTTTGATATAATTAAAATTTTAAAGAAAAGAACAAACTTCCGTAAAACATGGAAATGTACATTTATTTAAAGTTATAAAATCTAAAAGTCAGATTTGTGATTAGTGTCATAATATTCCAAAGATCGTGGATTCGGTGATTCAAATAAATGCTTACTTTGTTATTTTTGTGAAACTGATATCAGTCATGGCAATGCACTAAAGGCAAAATATAAAGGAGTTGGATTACAGTAGAGTATCTACACTACACAAAAGACTACCATACAAGAAACACTTATTATAGATATAAGAAAATTTCTTCCATCAATATTAAGATTTGAAGCTTCGAATTACAGCAGTTAGTTGACAGGTCAACGTAATTCTTCCGCTTCAGTGATAATGTGAAAAATAAGGATATTTTATCCTTTCTAGAAACTATACATTAGCTTAAGTATGTATTCTAAAAATTCCCATGTCACACACGGGCATAGGAATGGATTGTAGAACTATTCAGTGTGTCTGCAGAAATGCATTTAAGGTATTAGATGGATGAGATACATTTGTACGAGAAGCTTTATATATTTTTTCAAACATCAGAGCAAAACTGAGTAGTAGTGCAACTTCCCACTTTGATCTAAACGTAGAAACTTATTTAAATTCATATAGTTATTATGAAAGTTACTTTACAAATGTCAATAAGTCTTGTCAATAAGTCCAGTCTTCTTGGGAATTGCAAGGTGAAAAAACAAAGTGCAACCACCTATTTGGGGTGGGTTCCGGGTTGTTAATGCAACACAATATAATTGCAGTTCCAGCAAAGAGCTATATAGTGCACATTTACTGTAAAAAAATAAATAACTGGGATCTAAAAGAAGAAATACTGCAATATACAAAATAAGCTAAAGACGTCGATTTTTGGTTGATTTCACGTAACTTTGCGTCTTATGCTTGATCTAAAAACTGTAAAGGAATGTAAATATTTTCAAATATATATTAAGACATAAATATTATTATTTTTTAATTATTTTTTCATGTTTAGGATGGTAATACTTAACTTTTTCTTGCTATTAGAAGTTATTTCTCGAAAATATCCTTTTTTTTTAGCCCATCCTATTACATATACATTTCTCGCATATCTTGCATCTTAAACTTATTAGTCTTGCGCGCTTGTAGTTTTGAAATATTATTTGAGGTAGTTTTTACATTTTGTTGAGTTATGTTGATTTATTTTTAGCTGAGATGACCTCTTTTCAATTAGGAGCAGTGTATTTGAGAGATACGAGCTATTGTGTAATATGTTGTTACATTCGACTTTCTAAGCTTTATTAGGAAGTTTTTATAACACTGGAACACCTTTTAAAAGCATTTGAATGGGCAGTTCTTAGAAAAAAGCCTGAACTATTGAAGCCTAACATAATAAAACCAATAGAAAGTCGAATGCAACAAAAACTAAAATAAACAGTAACACGTATTTTAGAGATACAAACAACATATGTGCACACTCTTACCGACACTTTAAAAATTCAAATGGTGACTAAAAATAGGTGTTGGGGGAAGATGAAGAATAGCTAAAATCAGAGGTCACAGCGCTATGTGGTGTAAAGCTATTAAATGAAATTACCCATTAGTATATAGCTCAGATACGCACATCGCTGCAAGTTTAAAGAATAGTTAAACTGAGATTAAATATTTATCCACAAGCGAGTAATGCTGTCAGCAGCGCGTGAATCTCGTAATCCGATTCTTGAGTGAAAGTGAGTTTGATCCTCACCTGGGGCAGTGCATTTGAAAGTGAAAAATTCTTTCGACGCTTTGGACATTTTTTAAGATAGGAAAAACAATAATGTTTCTGATATCGATGATACATATATTTTTCGTGGCCACTCTGAAAATGGACAGCTCATTGTAAAGGTTTCTGTTTATATTTCATCGGCTAAGTCTATAAACGCAAAACAAAAATTTTTGAATGAACATTTTTATTTTTATTTTTTCCAAAGACGTTTCTGCATTAATTAAAATAAAATTGGGAAGAGCTTTGATGATTTACCAATGATTTTGAATAGGGATTTCAATATCAGTTTTTCAGACGATAAAAATCTACTATTACTTGATTAATTGATTTTTTAAATAGAGAAGTTGATTTAACGGCGTCCACAATGATTGCAAAGTTAGCGCAAAGGGGTTTAAAACACAATGGATACAGTCTTTACAAGATATGTAAATAGATTCAAATAAATAAAATTGGATTTTTTTTATCATAAACCTATAGTACCAGTTTTGGAATACAGGCGTAATAATGATAATGATCAGAACGTTAAAAAATCATCATATTTTTGAAACAAAAAAATTGAATTTTCAGATTTAATACGTTTTTTTTGTTTAAATATGATTTTTTTAATTTGTTTTTTTTTCAAAAGGAACCCCGAATTATCTGGCATGAAACGAAATTCGAATTTTCTGGAATGCTGGTCAATCTCACGACTTTCGGCAAGAGAGAGATAAATATAGCAAATTGAATACGTTGAAAGTTCAGCACGTGTATTGTTTATTTTTATGCATAGAAAACTGAATAACTCAAACTGAGAATTAATTTTCAAATATTTGCTATACTTTCATTAATACTTACTTTATGAACGAACTGAAATAGACCATACAAAAAAGTATATAATTGATGTTTGGATTGCTGATAAAAGTAAAAAGTAGACTGTGGTTGCTATTTTGATTTAACAAATTATAAAATTTTAATTTTTGAAACTACAATAAATTTTAAATGAAAGTTAAACACACACCACACACCGACATACCCAAACTACGTGCACGCACAAATAGACTAAATTTATTTTCCAGTAATAAATTTTCATTTCTTTCCGCAGTTCCATGACTGCCGAAGTTATTTATTTATTTTTTATTCATTTATTTTATTATTATTATGTATATATATTTTTTTTGCGTGAAGATTAGTTTTTAAATGTATCTTGGCAAGAATCATTTAATATTTTCCAAATATTAGAAGATAACTTTTACTCAAAACTTTATCTCAAAATATATTTGCTGCAAGGTCAAATCTTTCTTAACATATTCTTATTTTGACCGATACACGCCTAACCTTTGTGCTTAGATTTTCTCACTGCCAAAACGGTATAGATCAAATAAGTTGCTTCCGATCTAGTTTCCACATTGCCTTTTCGTCACGTGATTTCTCGCAATTCGTGCTCTGGCGAATACGTGTCGGCATCCCTCCAGAGGCAAATCCTATTACTGTACTTCTCTGTTGGTCCTTGGAGAACTGAGAGCAGCAGTAGTCTTTCTAAGTCAAGGGCGTAACTTACAGGATTTCAAGAAGCTGCGGTGGTATTTTAATCTATTTACCAACATATCCTCTGATTCTTTTAGTTACTCTTACGTAGTTCAAATGATCAGCCAAGTTCTTTTTTATATTGACTTGAAGCTCGTTCTTTGTTATTTTAATGTTTAAAGCCAAAGTGAGCGGCTGGGGAAAGAATTCCATACTGTGATCACCATTTTACGTTTGGATTAACGAAAGAAACTCAGCTATTAATTTTGAATTTCTTAAAATATTGAATTGTATGTTAATACCCTTCCACAATGTTTTTTTTTACTCTACTTTGAAATTATTGTTTGAGCACAACCATTTTACTTTACGGTATCGCTTTTATTATTCTGTAAGATTTTATTTTTTATTAGTACTACTTTACACATTATTTTAAGTATTGCTATTTTTGCTATTGATTTAGCTTTCAAAAGAATTATAAAATTGCGTTTTAGAGTGAATCAGAATGATCAGAAACAGTCTTTTAAAACATATTGCTATGAAAATTGAATAAAAATCATGTCACGTTATCGTAAAGGTAACATCTTCCTTCCTTTTTTTTAAATTTTGATTTTAATTTCGAAGAAAAAAGAAACACCTGGCGTAGAAGTTCCTTAGTCCATATATATACGGTTTTAATAAGTTTTAATAAAAATAGAGAAAGCTGAGACCTAGATTAACCAGACTAAGAAAAGCTTGGCTTCCACCAGGCTGTAGTGCTCTTGAAGAAGAATTCAAATGGAATACATTGGTTCTTAACAATCTGTAAAATATCTAAATTAGCATTTAGATATCACATGAATAGCTTCATGTATTAGTTTCACACGATGAAACTATTCTCCGCAAACAATTTTCGAATGTAAGCTTTACACCAATAGGAATTCTCAACAGCAAAACGAACAAAATAGCTCATTTCAAGAAACTTGGAGCGATGTTCCTTATTCTCAAATGTAAAGTTTTACTTGGAATTCTATTAGGACGGGACGAAGGATTATTGACTGAAAAATGACAACCATGGCAGAAACTACTTGACGTATTCAGTAACTACGCGAAAATAGTAAAGAGGTACTAAATGAATTCGACGCGAAAAATGAACAGAATAGTGTCAGTAATGTTACATAAAGCCAACCTGTTCGCGATCTCCGGCAAAAAGGATACAAGATTTTGTATAAAATCATAAATATTTAAAACCTTTGTTGAAATTGTTTCAAATATATGTATCCACAATGAAATTCTCTCATTTTCTATTTTTATAGAAATAGGCGTAGGTCGTATAAAAATTAAAAGCATCAGATTCTTAGGTAATACATCATACTTAAAGTTAGAAAAATAAATCAATATTCATTTGTAAAAAACTACAGCATATCAGTCTAAACTCCTTCAAGAAAGTATTTTTGATTTTAAAAAAATCCTCCAGAAGGTATTTTTGTTTCCAACTCCCCCCCCCCTTCAAGAAAAAGAAGGCTAAGGCTGCATATCAATTCTTGTGAACAAAATATATGACTTAAATAGTAAGGCCGAAAACTACCACCAGAGTAAGAAAAAGAAGATCCAAAACGAATTTTATTTTAAAAGCTCCAACATTAATAGTATACAGTAAAAATAGGGGTCGGACCCAAACATCCAAAAAAAAAAGAGCTAAACCAGGTGCAAATTGTTTATTACCCTCCCAATAAGAACAGGTAAAAAGTCCCATCCCATTGTGCGTCGGGTTTCGGAATGGGGGGCATCTAAAAATTGCTGTTTTGAGATTTTTTTCGGAATATTTAGAGTAAATTTCAAGAGGGAATATTACGTCATACTAAATTTAAAAGCATGAAAATAAAGGCGTTTACCCCCAAGAGGGATGACACAACCCACCTAGAACCCCCCTATCCCCATAAAACGAAGCTGTACCCCCGTTCCCCCCTCCATATATTTCAAGTGGAAATATTATTTTATGCAAAGTTATAGTTAGTAATCAAGTGTGTCCATCCGCCAAGTGCGATGGTGCCCCTCCTTCCAAACCTACAGCACCCCTCCCCCGAAAAAAAATAATACGCCAATCCCTCCTCCCTCCCTTCTTTCCATTTCAAGTAGAAGTATTATTGCATGTAAATTTAAAATGCATTAAATCAGGAATCTCCACCCCACAAGAACAGCAGCTCACCTCCCAAAACGAAATAATATACTGAAAGATATTAGTTCGTTTATATATATATATATAAAGATATTATCCCCCCCCCCCCGCCCTCTGATGGCACATTTGATTAGATGGTCAGAAAAATTATGCTGAACTGTTTTTTCCCCTTTTACTATATTGCTTTCTTGCAGTACTTAAAAGCAAAATTTTTAGTTTACGGTATAATATGCATGCCTCGAATACGTCCCCCCCCCATCAGATTGAGATAAAAACTCCAACATAACTGGAGTTTTCGAATGATTTCTCCTAAGCTTGTAACAAAAAGTCTTCGTTATCAAGATCTTTTTTGGAATCTAGATTCTCGGCAAAATCGTTATTGTTGCAGCTATGTCTGACACAGTTTGCGCATATAGTTCAGCACTTCAGTGCACTTTCAGACTTATCAAACATTCATTTTTCCAATAACCCCCCCCCCCCAGAGCAAGCACAAGATATGAAGCGAGAAAGTCTTCTAGAGCGGAAGGCTTGCTGTTGTAATAGTACGCAGATATTTCTGTGGTACTTTCTCCTTCTTTGTACCCATAAAAAATGACACTAACTTTCCCATACTTACAAGTGACATATACACTACATTGCTGTCATATTTCCTTGAGGCTTGCAGATCATTACCAAAAAAAGAAGAAAAACATGATCGAGAAGGTATCGTCCATCTATAACATATATGACACCAACTGTTTATTTTGTGATGGTGGCGTGGATGGATCTTTTACTTCAGGGGGGGGGGATAATAACACTTAACCATACAGGTTTTCTTTACCTCTGAAACCAGATTCATCGAATACTGATGGAGGATCAGCGCACAACTCGTACTAGAAGTTTTTAGCAATTTGATATATCATCTTTTTTACTGCTCATACTATTCGGTTTAAAAGATGATTTGGGCTTACACATCTCTACAGATAGTAACTACTCTCGTAACAGAGAAACTAGAGACATAATTGCATGCCTCCTTTACAAAGAAATGCCACTAAATTTTTTGCCTTTCCATATCCTTTTATGTTACTACCTCTCACACATTCACCTTATTATCAGCGACCGACCAGTATCGGCGAGCAACACCACTACCAACTTCAATACCCGTAGGGAGGGAAGAGCAGTATTGAGCATTCTACTGTTGTATTGCTCATTGCTCTTATCAAGACTTCTTCCATCGTTGAATCACTACAGGTTCTAGACCACCTAAATTTGTCACTGCTTAGGATCGTTGGGTAGCTGATGTGACAGATTTATCATTTTTTTTTTAATTGCATAATGTACTCGATAGTTTCAGATAGTGTTGCAAGTATATGTTCGCATATTTAGCATAATTCACATAACCGGCTGCGTAAAAGAGAGGCGGCTAGGTGTTTGCAAACGAGAACCCCCACCGACTTGGAGGGTGCAGAATTGCAGCATTGCCCGTCTCATTATTGGCAATTTTGGTTTATCCCCCCTTACGAAAGATTAAAGAAAAGTTAAAGTAAATTAATTTAAAAGAAGGAGATAAACTGCAGTTAATTTGGACTATTTTTTATGCTGCACAGGGATTTTGTTTTATATATCACCACAGCGCTCTAAACAGTTTAATAGTTCCAGTCACAACTAAATTGGTTACTGAGCTCGCTTAGATCTTTTAGAATTATTCTTCTGACATTACTATATCATTGTGTGGCATTTTGTACTTCGGAAAAGTTTCAAATTAGTGAAATTTTTTCATGAACTTCACTGCAATCGTTGATTTTAGAATGTAAATTTATGGTCCCCCCCCTCAAAGCGATGGTGCACCCCTGAAGTGCAACGGAGTACCCATCCAGAGTAAAAGCCCTCAAAAAAGAAAGCAATACCCCTTGAAAATATGAAAAAACTGCCTTAAAAATTCCAATGACGCAATCTGCGACACGGAGCCCCCCCCCCCCGCCTGTGCACCCCGGTTAATTAGCACTTTTTTTCTATGAGAATTTATTATTTTACTATTATAGAGTGCGATTTCTGCGACTTTTGAGTATTTTTTTAAGTAATTGAAATTATTTTTATTTAAAAAGAGGATTATTTCGCCCCCCTTTCCCCCAAAACCCGACGCGCAAAGTGCTGGGACTTTTTACCCCTTCTTGCTGGAAGGATAAGAAGTAATTTGTAACAGGTTTCAACTTTTTTTTTTGGATGTTTGGGTTCGGCCATTTTTTTGGCCTAATTTTACTGTACTATAACTAAACTTCACTAAATCTATAAGCTGTGTTGGGAAGACAAATGAACTAAATTTACCTGAAATGTTTACCCGAAGTTTGCAATTGTAATATTTTCTTTGTACTCCTTTGGTGGTTGAATTTCAAAAACGACCGACACACGTGTTTTGCCTGTATATTTATTTTTAAATTCATTAAAGCGTTTCTACACGTATTTATATGTGCTTTTTTAAAACTACACACCAGTCATTACCTCATTTTAAGTAATAAATGCGATTCCAAAAGTTCAAAAGAGATTTAAATTCTGTTCTCTTTGATGATAAGTACTTTATGCTGCTTAAAAAGAACCACTCATCTTATTTGTAGCGAAAAAATGTTAAAGTGATTTTCAAAGGTTGGTTTGCAATGAATACAACATAAAAAGCTGCATAATTAGTTCATTATAAAACTAATCCTTTTTGGCATGTCTTCATGATATTTTATTTCTTCTATTTTGTTTAAAATCAAGGTAAGTTCAAAGCTAAGTAAAAATAAAAAAGTCAATTATTCTACATTTGGTTTTGCATAATACATTAAAATCCCATTAATAAAAGCTAAATAATACCAAGTTAAGAAAAAAACGTAACAAAAGTTTTCATTTTGCTTTCCATATATTAATCTACTGATGAAAGTCAGAGTTTTAGCTTCCCGAATTAGGACCGTTTTTGGTAGTTTTTACAGCATACCATGTGAGATACATGTTTGAAAGAAAGCTTTCACAATAGAAATTTGTTCTTTTTTTTTAAATCCCAAATTCAGGGCAGGGGAAGTGAAACGTTTGTGAAGGGCAGTTGAAGGGAGAACAAAATATTTACTGATGCGTAGCTTCCAAAGATGCTAAAAAATAACTGTTATTTATCGATTATTTATAAAACATTTTAGATAATGTAAATATATTTACAATATTAATTGTGAAAAAGGTGTCTCTGTCTATAAATGTTTTCTTAAATTAATATTTGAGCTTGTTTAGATGCTGATGGGAGGAAAAACACCCTGAAAGTTCTATCCCTTACCATTTTTACATAAACTGGCACTTTTGATTTTATCAACCACCAATCAAGTGACTGCACGAAACTCTATCATGTTTCCTAATTTAGTTTCAGACAGTTTAACTGGCAGAAGCGATAGGGAAAGATAAACATAATTTTAGCAATTACGGCTGCATTCGTTTTCATCCTTCTGGTAATCAAATTATCATATGCTTTTTAAAAATTTCCAGCTTTTATATTCTTCTTTGTTTGCGATATTTAGTGAGCTTTATGATATTTAACTAATGGGGAGCTTTTAATTTGCTTAAAATGTCTAACAGACCAAGAAAAAACTCCATTCTCAATAAAAATTCCTAAACTTTTCTCGTCATTGTTGTCACATTTCAAATACGAAGTAAATCTAGCGTATGCAAATTAAAACATTGGCAAAGGGGAAAAGTTTTTCATCCCGTTTTGTTTCGTTTGAAGCTGCCGTTCAGGGTTTGTAAGGACTACGTCACATATCCCATTTTGCCCCTCTGTTACATCAAGTTTAAAATTTTCTGTTCAAATGAGGTGTTTGCTTAGTCACGGCTCAACCAGAAACTTTGAACGAATTTTAGTCTTACTCGCTGACCTATGTTCAATGACTTAAGCAACTATACTAAAATGCAGCAGAAAAATTGTATCACTGCAATATAGGGACCAAATGCAATGTTTCCAGTTTAAATCAATGGTTGTGAAAATTGTACCCGTCCTCTGGACTATACACTCCAATTAAAAAAATAATTAAATAGTGTTTCTTAAAGACAGTAAAAGCACAATATTATTTTGATTATCAGATAGTTGAGTGCATTACATTAAGGATTTTTGGGACTTTTGGGTTTTTTCAAGAACTAAGGTCCTTATTTTCATGGGCATTTTTGGCAACTGTTATCCTAATTTCAGTGTTATTTTTTAAGAACGGGTTACCTGTGTTGCAACTGAGAAATTAAATGTTCTGTATACACTGCTAGCAGAATTTAAAATGAAACAAAACTAATTTATTTAAGATGAAATCCATTATAATAGGCATTAATGAACTTTTAAAATACGATTTATCATTTCCATTAATCTAATGGAAATGATTATGACTATACAATGGTCATAATCATTTCCATTCATTCATTGGTATACGATGGAAATGGTGGTAAGACTATACAACTTCTTTGTCCCTTGTCAACGTGAAATATTTTAGAGATAAATTCCTGAACTCTAATTCATATTTAATATTTTTTAAGTTGACAAAAAAAAGTGCAGTATAGCACGGTTTTTTTTTTTTCAACTTTTTGTCCAGCTTAAACTAAGCTAAAACTCCTCATCCTAAAAGTATTATTAGGATATGGTCAAAATTCCTTGAAGTAATTCATTTTCATTCACTTAAAGATCGTTCAGAAAAATCTTGTGCTTTTCACAAATTTGTATGTTCCAATCGAAATATTTAAAAAGATTATTTGGTGCTTTTGCTTGCTTAAAGGTATCTCCTATTCAGAAAACAGTAATCTACAAAATGATCTGCTAGCAATGAAAGTATATTAATCATCACATGTTTCGTGACTAACCAAATAAAAAACTATCGACTGATTGGTAAGGCGGGATCTATATTTTATTAAACATTGTTTCTGAAGAATGATGATGGTTCTAATGAAGGGCGGATCCTGGGTGACACGCGGAAACGCTGCCTCTTCTCCCCGATTATTTTGGGATATCTTTAAATATTAATAATTAATGCATTCTACACATAAAGCAAAATAGTCTCGGGGATTCTGCTTTAAATATTTTCCAGACACTAATGGGCTGTTTGCAATTAATTTGAAGTAATTGTTGAAGGGAAGGAAATTAACTATTTTTTCCCGTTTTGATACAGATACACTGGATTTCTTAGAACGAATGCCGTTACTGAGAGATGATCTATTTTAAAAATACAAACCGATCTGGCAGAAACACCAAAGCAATTACAAAAAAAAAACGTTTACAATACTGTGTGCCCATGGTAGCTGTGGGATTGGAAAATGGCCAGTTTAGACGTGTCTATCTAAATGGAAGGGAAAAAGCGAAGATTTGATGAACATGGTTTTGTTCATTTCAATGTGAATCTGCTAAATTTAGAGACACTCACACATCTGCAAAAGTTTACATTCCTACAAACTAATAGACGCTTCTGTTTTAGCGATTTTTGCTTTCATCTCTTTTGTGGTCAGGCTATACAGTCGAACCTCACTCGCGAAAAACTCAAGGGACCTTAATAACTGTTTTACGTTAACCGAATTTTGTCTTGGACAAATCGTAGTATAATTGATAACTCGCGGGACCGAATAAATATGTCATGTAAAGCAATATTTCACGCTAAGCAATTTCGCATTAACGAGGTTCGACTGCATCTGCATAGCATTATGTTTGATAAGTTTCACAGCATATAACTTTTAATCATCAATTACAGACATTTAAAACAGTCTTTTGTGCTCTCAGTTTTCCAAACCATGAGCGGTTCACACGAATCCATTTTTCCCTTACCAGTATGGAAAGGAAAAAGACACAAAGTAAAAGACACAATCTTTTATTCTAAACAGCTTCCTGGCTACGCATACGTTTCGAGCGCAATGTTTTAAGTGCCAGACAAAGGAACCAAGCGATACGTTTTCCTCTCCTCTTTTAAAAAGTTGACATGTGTGAAAGGACTATTACTCTAAGTCCTCATTTTTTGTTCAGAACTTCCCTTTTTTTTGCTCATTCGTTCGGAAGAAACATAAATTTTCGAGCTTCTTTCTATGGCCACTGAGTTACGTTCCCTCTTTTTTATGAACACATTTCTCAACGGTCGGAGTCGGTGAAAAATAGCCCGACGTTTATAGTGACAAAGCGGCTTTGTTCCTGTGAATTCAGCGATAGAAAAATTAATTTCCTCAGTACTATCACTTTCCGTTTTACTGCCGTCTCCAGGCATTCAGCACATCAGGACATTGATTTTCTTCTAAGTTAAAGCCACTTTAGGTATACGTTAGAACTTGGCGCTTAATGAAATATAATTCTTTTAAGTCATGTCGATACTTTTAGTACTGATATCATGTCAGGGAGAATGCCGAATTTCATTTGACGGCACCGAGTAAAGCTCTAGACCATTGGTTAAGTAGCAACACGTCCGCCATCTTGGGGCTAAATGCCGCTTTGTTTCTATGTCCTCTATAATAAAGCAAAGTATTTTGCTTCTTGATTGTGGATTAACATAGAGCATGGCCCCACTAGGTGGCGCTGACGCTTAACGGGCCTTTACAATTTCTGACAGTTCCGTGTTAAACCGATGCAACTATGATTCGCTCATGCATCCACCAATCAATGTCAACGTTTCAAATATTGTTTATTTTTGATTCGACGTCGCCTGTTTTGACCGCAATAAGCGCTGAACAGAGCCCCTGCATCTACCAATCAATAGCAACGTAATTTAAACAGGGGTTTCCTGTAGCGTCCTCTTTGTTGCCATGAGTTTCAGCGATTGTCACGGCCTATAAGGGTAAGCGATATTTAGTGGGGCCATGCACGGAATTAATAAGAAACTACAACCAAGAAGCAGAACACTCTACTTCACCAAAGCAAGGGAATAAAGCATCGTTTAGCCTCAATATAGCTGACGTGTCGCTACTTTATTCTACGATTCGGTGCTTTAGCAATGAATTGAGGGTTCGCGAAACCTGTCATTTCGGAATTTCCCAAGGGGGGGGGGAGGGTCTGAAGAGTACATGCATAATAGATTGGGAAACAGCAAAAACCACGCCCGCATTAACGCAAGTACACTGGTTTCACACAGTCAGTGGAACAATTTCCCCTCCTGACCCCCTTACATGACGGGCCTTTGTCCTGCATCGTCACTGTAGAAGAAAAATATAATTAAAATGTTTACAATCAGTAAGTGTTCACAAGCTGAAAAGCGAATGGTCAGGTGTCGATTGAAAGGAGAAAAATCGTTTCTGAAGAAGTTATAATCGCATCACGCTTGATTTATTCATCAACTATTAATTTGTTTTCTTTTAAAAATACCATATTTGTAGAAAAATCTTAGCATTGAAATTAAGCTAAGTCATGAAAGAAAAATGTGCACAAAATGATAGTGATCAATACAACCTTATAATATTTTAACAGTAAACAAAATGTTCAATCATTTTCAAAAGTATACGTATTTTTAAAGACGAAAATGAAAGAAATTTTATATTTTAAATTTGTGTATTTGATTCATACAAGCATATTTTAAGACATAGCTAGTAGTTTTATTAATTCATTTTTCATCAATACGTACACGAATAGTATTTCTAACTTTTTATTTTACCGTTTCTTCAGGTTTTGTCTTTATTTTTATAAAACTTAATAAACTGCTGAGCTCATGTACTGGTGCTACTAGAGCACCAAAATTAATTTTCAGAGCGTTTTCAATCAGAATCGCATTTGAGGTATAAAAACTGTATAGTTGAAAAACAGTTTTTATTTTTTTACAAGTATCAAATTTGAAACTCTCCAAGAAAAAAAAAGTCTTTCATTAAAAAATACCGTATAAAAGGGTCTAACAGAGCAACAACTCATGTTTTTTACGATATTGTCAACAGATGCTTTGAAACTATAGCAGAAAAGTTATGAAAGTATTTTTCACAAAAGGCTATGTCATTAATTTTTTTTTTTAAACACAGTTAACATTGTTCAAAGGAAAAAAAAATAATAATAAAAAGACCAGTACCTTTTATATCTTTGTAATCAAAGAAATATATTCTCTTACACAACGTGAATGCATAATTATATGTGAATAAGTTTAAACACATAATTTCAATGGAAGAGCTGTTAACAATCATAATACATTATCAATTATTGTTTTTGTTCTGAAATGTCAACCGTTTGAACAATACATGAAAGGCAAGTTTTTCAATTCAGTTTGCGTTTCCATATTTGCTTCGAAAGCGGAATGTAAGCACGAGAACAGAAACCGGAAATGTTGTATAGCAATTATTCTTAAGGTAAATGCTTTTAGCGTGCTTCACTTTACATTATAAAAGGTTAAAAGTTTCACAGCTTCTGCTTTTAGTCAGCGTCTTTTTAAACTATAAAAGATTAAGAGTTTCACAGCTATTGCTCTCATTCTGTGGCGTTTTCTTTACTAATAATAAAGCTGAAAGTTTGTGTGTCTGGATCCCTGGATGTCTGTTACGTGCATAACACCTAGAAAGTTCGGCCGATTTTCATGAAATTTTGGCACAATATTCGTTCGTAGCATAGGAGTGAGCCGCTTTAAACGATTTTTTTTTAATTCGATTTTGTTATTTTTCTATTCCAATTTTAAGCCCATTTTACTGAGCGAATTACCATAACATGGACGAGCAAACTATCATAACATGGACGAGTAAATTAACATAACATGGACCAAAACAGCATATTGGCGAGAAATTTATCATCCTTGTTTTTTAAAATGCACTCAAATATGATATTGTGCGGTCTTTTTTTGTGTGATTTTTTCTGTGCGTACTTTTTTTGCGTGGTATATGAAAATTTCAATCAGATTGGGACTCCACTGACCAAATTATTTATACAAGGGATGAAGTTATTTATAAAATGGACAGTGTGATTTATAAAAGAAACGATTTTTTAATGCAATTTTTTTTGTGCAATCCCTATCCACCGCACTAAGAAGGTTTCAGTGCAGATGTGTTTCAAAAGTATCATTTAAAAACATTAATTAAAAAAAACAGTAATTCTTAAAGAATCAGTAATCTGAAATTCGGTTATCTGGAAAATAGTTCATAAAAAAATTCAAAAAGGCTTTTATTTGAGTAAAAAAATGCAAAGCTAATTTACTAACTCCAAAACTAATAACAAACATTTAAGTATTCATAGCTGAAAAAATAAATAAAAATTAAATATGATGTTTCAAGGAGCACTGTAATGGAAACACAAACGCGATTTTATGGACTGCGATAATTACAGTCTTTTTAACTTTATCAACTGCCCCTTTTTTAACATTTTGGAGACAGGCACAATCTTTCTACTGGTGCAACATAATTAAAGACTACTGATGAGTCTTTGATAGCTGAAGAAAGAAAATATTCTTGTAAGTAACAATGGCGACTAATGACTTAATAATTGGAATTCGTTATTCATGAGGACAGGAAATGTTGATAAGAGACTTTTAAGGAGATATTTCCAAGGACATAAGGATGGAAAAAAAATGATTAATGTGACTTATGAAATCAAATAATTAGAATATACATAGATCTGTAGGGAAGCCAAATGAATTTTATAGCGTAAGAGAAAAGTGTTAAACCATAGCTTAGTGCTACGATTTGAAACAGTTTTAAAAGCCCAAATTTTTTGTGAAATATATATACATGCATTATAAGGAAGAACAAATCTTAAATATTAGTACTATGTAAATTACTTGCTCTAAAATGGGAAGGAAAAACTTCTTTTATAATAAGGAATGAAACTAAATAAATAAGGAATGAAAACTGATAATTAATATATTGTGAAAGCGTCAAATAAGGCCAACCGCCTATTTTTCAAAGCAGGATAGCAGATTTGCTAAGACTTGATTTCGTCGTCATCAGAAAGTTCAACTGGTGAAAAAAGTTATAAGCATACAGCTTGTTATCAACAAGCAAAAAGGTTGGTTTTGTTCCAGGTGGAATCTGTTCTTATTTTGAAGAAAATTTTGTTTCCTCGTGATTAATTCAACCTTTTTAGCATAAAAATGGAATTTATTGTTCTTGATGTCTAATTTATTTAGTTGAAAGATTGAAAAAGAGAAATGTCGATCGGTTTCCCTTCGGATTTGATAATTTATCCTATTGTTTTAAATTCAAGTTAGAACATTCAATTCGTGTAATAAACAAAACTAAACCATACTCATATTCCCTGGAGAAAAAGAAATACTCTTTAGTTAAAATTAGTTTAGATGGAAATACTTTTAATATTTCTAAGAAAGTAAAATGCTGAAATTTGCTACGATTCAGTCATAATGATTAAAATCATAAAAGTAAGACAAAAAATCCAAATGAATGCGGGTAGAAAATTTCAAATGTTGCAAAAATAGTTTGTGTTAAACTAACTAGTAAATGTTTTAACTAAAATTATTTTTCCGGTTTGATTTTATTAGCAATATTAAAAAAAAGACGATGATTTTATTTTAGTTTTATTTTAGAAGTTAGAGTTAACACACACATTAATTTACTCTAACTTAAAAGATTCCCAAAAAAAAAAAAAAAAAAAAACAAGTTCTTTATGCAGTGTTTAATATCAATACAATTTCTACCACTTTATTTTCACGACACCTTTATTTATTTTGTTGCAATGATTTGTCTGGCAAGAAAATAATTTCTTCTTTGGCATAAGTTTAATTAGTATTACGCTACCAGCATTGGAATTTTCTGATTAGATTATTTCTGTGAACAAATACTAGACATTTTAATAGTATTACAAACTAATCAAGTAATATTGAAAAAATGAGCCAATTTCTTCCTAAAATGAATAAATTTAATTTAATAAATGAAGTAATATTAGAAAAAATGTATTAACATCAAATGCCATCCAATGCGAGTTTTAAAAAATGTATTTGAATTTGAGAGAATGAATTAAAAATATTTTTTTAAACAATTTAAAATTTGAACAAGATATATATGTAGATTTAGGGAGAGTGAGAACATATGACAGGAATTCAAAATTAAAGGATACCACGCTAGGGTAAAAGGTAAAATTTTTTCCCTTCGAATTAGCCACTGCACATAACATCAACCCTAACCACCATCTTTCAATACTTTAACAGTAACTTCATTTCTGATATCTTCATTTTTAGGTAAACATACTTTAAGAAACTCAAAGCTCATTTTCTTTTTTTTTTACATTATTTTAAAAAAAAAAAAAACTTTTTTTTTTACTATGTGCCGTAAAAACAGACAATACTAAAAAATTGAGAAATGCTACAAAATGAAGGGATATAAAGAAAAATATTCAAGAAGTGATTTAGAAATGAAAACCCCGTATATCTTTAAACGCGCACCAGATGGTTATTTGATACTTGATTTTCGGTACTGCATTACTTAAATAACTCAATTTATCTTTATTTGAACGTCCTCATGAAAAATAATGATTTCTTCGGACCACGAGGGCTTATAAATTTTGCGCAACTCTCCCTGAAAATACTAATGCAATTGGTCTTTCGAAACATTTATTCTTTGCAATTGCTCATAAAACAATGAGAAAACGCATTTAGTTTTTCTATGACAAGACATGTTTTTCCATGAAATTCTCCACAAAGCATTTAAAGAACATATTGCCTCATTTCGAATCTTTAGCCGAACCAGAGAAAAATCGTAACATTTGTTCTTCGGTTTTTCGTGTATCTTTCTCAGACAAAGCTACACGTAATGTGTTTTGTTATTATAAAACATTTCGGAAACCATTTTGCGTAATAAAAATAATGGCTGAAAGAGTTTGAAGAAAGTATGTCTTTTATCTAAGCCTCGTTTTTAGATGATAGGTTGACTTTTTCATGTCTTGTACAAATTTAGGGAAACAAGATTTGGAGTTGGATGTTTTCGTTGTGTAGTAATCACCTGCGTCTTTGGAGGATTGCTGTGTGATGAAAGTTATGCTTTTTCACCTAAATGGGCTATTAGTTCATTCTAACTCTTTTTTTTTATATCATACTCATCTCTGAGTTTTCAATCAGTATAATTGTAGTCACATTTAATCAAGCAATACTTTCTAGTTACAAACAAGGCGCATAAATATTGGAATGCACATAATCTGAACTTATTACATGAAAAAAGTGCATACTTTTATTCTGTAATAAACTAACAAAATCAATATCAACTAAGTTTACTCTCGCTACTCAAGTTTATGATGCAATTACTTTTTGTTTTTAAACATTCCAAATGGTTACTGTCACAAGTAAGACAAGATAAGTTGCTTTTTAAATTGTTTCGAATAAAGTTTATGATGCTTAAACTACGAAAAACAATACTCGTAAATAGGAAAAAAATAAAAGGATTGAACCCGTAATATCAGCTAATAGAAAAAAAAAACAACGTGCATATCTGCAAAAGATATATTAAGTACTTTTTTGCAATGATATTTTTTGCTTGCCTCTAAATACTTTTACGTGGTGTATGTGCTAAATAGATTTCGCAACACACGAAACTATTAAGTTGCCTTTGTTCAGAAAAAAACAAAGTGTTAGAAGATCTGCGATAATAATGAAGAAACACAATACACTAAACGAGAAAAGCACTAAGGCGAAACGGAATGCATTTTCTCTTGACTTAACAAAGTCTTAAACTGTCTCTGCACTCATGCGTCTTACTATTCCACTTCGTTATTTCAGCACTGTTAAGTTTTTCATCAAATGGCAGAGAACTTGACAAATTGATAAAAGACAAACATAACTAAAACGAAGAGCAGAGAAAAAAGTCATTGTCTCATTTGACTTCTCACCTACCGGTTCCGTTTTAATAAGGAACTCGTACGGAGTGCTCTGCAGTGGAAAATGTGGTGGTCATCCATGAAGGTGATATTCCCGCAAAGGGTACCGCTTGGATTGGACCAATTTTAAAGAGATGTCCAGCCAGACAGTCATATTTTACAGAAAGGCTAAACACAGCTACCGTCTTATGGCGCGAACATTCGAGTATGACGGATTTGTCCAGAGCATTCCAATTTTTGGAGGTGGTTCAAGATCTCAGGGATCTCCTGATGTTGAGAGGAAAACGAACTTTTGAGTCTTTTCACGGTACAAAATGGAACGCTGCTGTGTGATATCTGCGAGAAAACTGCAACTGTCTTTGCTAGTCTGTCGGCATGTTCATTGCCACTTAAGCTACAGTGGCCTGGGATACACTGTAGTACGATGATCTTATTATTTAGTTCCAGCTTTTTGATGGTGAGTTAGAAGATATCCAATATGTCCGAGGGATGGGTCGGAAATTGAGCAAAATGCTCTGGATAGCAGATCTGAGGTTGGAGGCGATACTTGAAACTTGTTCCACGGTATTAAGTAAAAATTTTATATTTCTTATGTATTGTTAGAGGTTAGAAAAATAACGAGAGCCCGGTTCCTCGGAAGACTTAAACGAATTGGCGACTTGTTTTTACATGACAAAAGTTTTTCGATTTTGTATTTAAGCTTAATTAACCTATAAACGTTAAGAAAGAGTTAATCGGATGAAAACAAAATCCTAGTTCCTAAAATTTTATAATTTGTTTTGGGTATCTTTCGCGTCGTATGTCTTTAAAAGTTGCTGTCTGATCCTGGACTAGAAAAACAGCATGCTAAATACAATGTTGCTGTTTTGTGATTATGCTCTGCTATGCTGGTTTTATTATGACCAAATGTAGTATTCACGTTAAATCTAGCACTCTTAATTCCTTTTCACAATCAAAAACAACGCATTCCAATCTTACCTTTGAAGATTTCAACCAGGCAAGGTTTGTTGCAATAATAGTGCACCTGATTGAAAGTATTTTTTTTTTACCAAACTGCATAACACATGTGATGTTTTGTTTTTATACCAAAAATGAATTTCTATAATCCCATTGTCATTCTACATATAAGGCAGTGAGAAGCAAAGGGATGTAAGTGGACATTTTCACGTTTTGATTAAAACGCGTTTAAAAATAACATCTTGGATAGGCTTTCATTTTTTTTCTAAATCATGCAGTATAGCAGCAAATACCAGGGCTACTAGTACCATCTCTTGAACTAAGACAGAGGAGAGGTTGGCGATAACCAGTACACACCTACCATGTGTACTGGTTATCGCCAAAATTTTAATTTTCCCACTTACATCCCTTTGCTTCTCACTGCCTCATATGATAACATATAGATAAAAAATACCTTAAGAAGCTTCTAGAATTTCAATAATTGAAATTTTGTAAAACAAATTATAACATTATTTTTAAAATCATGTTAGCATGTTTAAAGAACATATAAATAAAAGAAACGACACCTGTTTTCTCTATAGATTGAATATGTTGTTAAAAATTACTAAAAGGTTGCTGAAACTAATTTTCAAAAATTTAAAAATAAAAAATTAGAGATTAAAAAATTACAATTTCATACTAATGATATTTACCTATGAGAACGAGTCTTTGAAATAAAATATTCTGAAATTCCAGATCATATTGACACATTTTGTTTAAATTCATTGTTTTAGAACACTAGATACAGAATGACTATTTAATCAACTTGTTTTCCCAGAGTCAACTTTAGTCATTCAAGACATATTTTCACAATGGTTTCCTTATGCTTTCAAATCATCAGTCACCAAAAATTTGTATTTACTATTCGCCATAATAGTAACTTTGCTTCCAATTAGCCTTTTTTACCCTATCTGAGACATCTGATTCGTAAAGAAATACTTACTAATGCTACTTTTAACTTAAAATCTTTGTTTGGAGTACATGTTATACCCAGTTATGGCTTTTGTGCATATAACTCTAGTAATTTAAGTAAGAAATCATATTCTTTGTACAAAAAACAAAGAAACAAAATCAGATATAAGTAGTAGTAAGTCAAAACTTAATTAGAAACATATGTAAAGTTTCATATTATAAAAATAAGAAATAGTCATTGTGAACGTAATATATTTTCCCAAATTAGTTAACGAGTACTTCAAGCAAACCTGCGAATTCTTGAACGTGATCAGCAAATCTAGTACAATGAATCCAATTATCTTGATTCGATCGAACTTAGTCTTTGTACGCGATTCGAAAATTGATTTCTTAATTAGGATGAATTTTCACGCAATCAGTCGCTTTTGATACAAGTACAGCTAATGTTTAATGTAAAATAAACTATGTTACTTTACATTATTTACTTATTTCTTGTTTCAGAAAATGTTTTTATGACGTTTTCATTAAACAACTTAGCCAAAAGAAGAAAAATAAAAGGTTCTGATTAAGCTCTTGTATTTATTGTAATAAGATGTGAGCTATACTCCTAGTTCGTTTGCTATCTTATTGTGTATGAATCTTACTTGAATTGATAATTTGTACTTTTATGTATTGCCTTGAAGATTTACAGAATATATGTAACATTTTGAAAACTGTATTAAAACTCCCAAATTTCTGTAAAACGTAACCAATCTTAATACCAGAAGAAAGCGTTTAATTCGACAAGTTTATTTTTAACACTAGAATTACGGAAGGGGGCCCAAGCATTTTGAACCCACGCAAACTTTTTTTGCTAACTAGCCCTCTGAATTTTCATAAAAAGGAGAATTCTTCCTTTACTTTTCATAAATCATCGTGCTGTGTCGTAATATAAAGGGTTCAAGATTTTTTATTAACTCGCACCAATTGGAACTTGACATTTTTACCCCTTTGCCCTTTGTGGAAAGGAAATACAAATACATTTACTGATGCTGAAACATCAGAAACTCAAAATGCCTCCTAGACGATATTGTTGCAAGAACTTGAAGAATTCATAATATCTTCTATCTTTACTTATAACAAAGCTGAAAATCTCTCTCTCTGGATTTCTGGATCTCTGTGACGAGCATAACACCTAGACCGTTCGGGCGATTTTTATGAAATTTGACACAAAATTAGTTTATAGCATGGAGGTGTGCATTTCGAAGCGATTTTTCGAAAATTCAATTTCGTTCTTTTTCTATTTCAATTTTAAGAACATTTTGTGGAGCAAAATTATCATAAGATGGACGAGTAAATTACGAAATTATCATGACGTGAAATTTGAGAGCGAATGAACACAGCCAAAGTGAGAGAAATTCATCATCCATTATTTGTAAATATACAGGCGAACCATATGACCTTTTAATTTTGTATTACGGGCAAAGCCGTACAAGTACCACAAGTACTAATGATAAAGCTGAAAGTCTCTGTCTGGATATCGGGATGTCTCTCTGCCTGAATTCCTGGATCTCTGTGACGCGCACAGCGCCTAAAACGTTCGGCCAATTTTCGTTTAATTTTTTACAAAATTAGTTTGTAGCATGGAGGTGTACACCTCGAAGCGATTTTTCAAAAATTTGATTTCGTTCTTTTCTATTTCAGCTTTAAGGACATTTTCCCGGGCAAAATTATCATAAGATGGACGAGTAAATTTCCAAGTTATTATAAGTGTACCCGTAACATGGGAAAGCTGATCCGCGAGAAATTCACCATACATTATTTATAAATATACAGGCGAACCAAAAGACCTTTGAATTTTCTGCTATGGGCAAAGCCGTGCGGGTACCACTAGTCGTACAAAAAAGGGAGCATTAATTGCTAGTTCCTGAAATAAAACTGAAACAGTGCCGTCTACTTTAAAGACATTTTTTAAAAATATGTTTCATTATATGTGTAGAGCCAGAATAGCGTAAGTCACATAATCGCTACTTTACAGGAAAGCGGAAAAACATCTTCGTGTAAACAAAGGATTATACTCGCGTCCCTTTAAGACTAGAAAATTACTACAAACGATTTTCTTATAGGATTACCTGCAGATGGTTTGATGCGGAATAGAATTCTACATACAGTGCACTAAAAAACGGAAAATCGCAATTTTTGGCTGTACGTGAGTCTGTCTCTATGGTTCAGACACATCCCTAATTCTTCTGCATCCTTTAAATAAAAACTGTGTTCTTTGTAAATGTATTTATTTTAAACTAATGTTTACAAATATATAACATTGTATAGGGAATTGTACAGATTTCTTCTCAGAGGGTCAAATGACCACCACCCTGATTCCAGGTGTACGAAGACCGCCGTAGTTCTAGGGCTACATTTATTTACACTTTTAAAAAAATCAAGGCTTGCCATATAGGACAGCAAGGAGATGTCAATTCATGCAGTGAGAAGAAAATAGATGTAAGTCATAGAGTAAAGAAGTTACATAGAGAGGCCCCGCTGCACCAAGAAATAGAAGCCGGAAGTTGCACCGCAGTATCCCAAGATCCTTAGCTTCTTGCTAAGTATCTTGAGATACATCTGGATTCAAAACATTCCACTACTGAATTTCGATTGGTTGTTAATTTAAACTTAGATATTAATGCAAGTTTAAGAAGCACGTTTTTGAAATTGCATTAAAACATGAATTAAAATGCAAACCAATCCGCCAGCTACTTTATTCGATTCCTTTGCGACATTGGTGATAACGATTCTCGCTAAGCGATCATGTTATCATAACCCCGCTCATCATTGCACCGCTGTATCCCATAATTCCGGCTTCAATTTCATCTCCTTTTTACCATAGACGGGGCCTCTCTATGTATATTTCTTTACTCTATCATGTAAGTGGATTTCTTAAAGTTTCAAGTGAAGCGTGTTTAACCACCTTGCAGTTTATTATGAGAAGGTTCAAATCGTAGGTGTAGGGTATCATTGAAGTTTTTGATTTGATTGATTTGATCAACCACCAAGTACCCCTACTAGTAACTATTGCCTCAAAATAGAAGAGGTTATCCCTCCAATGTACCTACTATCTCCATTATTTTATTAATAATAACCTCCATCATTCAAATGGAGGTTATCCTACTATTTGAACCTATTATCTCCAATTTTTTATTTTCGGCACTCTCATTATTTTGATTCTAACTGCCTCAATTGTCCTTTATGGCTATAAGAAATATAATGATATCCTACTTTTTATTCTTTTTAAAGGCAAGAAATTGCAAATAAGAAGCGATAACTTATAAAAACTAGTATCTTCATACTAGTTTTCATAAGTTATCATACCAAACTTAAACAGAATGCATATCTGTATGAGCAATCTATTAATTATTTTTATTCTACAACCGAGCCAGATAAAATCCAATGACAAACTCTTGCACTTTTTTATTTAATAAGCTCAGCAATAATTTCCCTTAACGTTGCAGCTAAGCTTTAAGATAGTTTATAAGAATTGCGGAATTCCGTTTTCTATCTAATAAGGATCTTCCTTTGCTTCATCGGATTTTTTTTTCCTTTTAGTTTCCCCGCGAGACCTGACCCAAAAGTTTTGGTTGATTGTGTTAAGACCTCTGAAGCCCAGGATCTTTGCCAAACAAGAAATCACTCGTGTAATGAGAATTTTTTTGCTATTTAAGACGGATTTTTGTTGTATTTCGGAACATTTGACCCCTTGTGCTGCAAATAAACTTTCATGTGCGTATGTCATGACAGATCAGTTAAGGCAAATAAATTTAATACCGAAAACTTAAGCGAAATGGCTCAGAGGTGTCAGTTAATGTAACTGATTTGTATAAGTTACGTATTTTCATTTTGTACAAACCATTTTCACACATTAATTTCGCGGCATAGTTTTTGAAAATGGTGAATTGAAAATTGAAAAAAAAAAAAGTTCTCATAGTTTAACAAAACTGTTCTCCTTACAAATTCTAGGCATATTTTGTTTAAGAAATTTGTTTTGAATGATGCAATTTCGTACAGAAGTAGAATGCAAATTTGAAAATTTTTTTTCATGACTTGGAAATGAAAACAAGAATTGGTTATGACTTTCTTTTAATTATTGATATTAGTGAAATTACCGAAGTGAGAAAGAATGAGAGTTGTATTAGTTTTAATTTACCAAAAAACAATTTTATTATAGAAAATATTAAATCTATCTCATTTAATAGTTTCAAGCCAACAATAAATAAAATTATTTCCGTTAAATTATGTTAATTTTAATGAAAAATAAGTTGATATCTGTCGTTTGACAAAACTATATTTTTTTAGTGTTAATTTCCTATAACTAATTGAACTGAAAAAAAATGCCCTTTACTAGAAATTCTGTGCGAAGCTAGGCTTTTATAAAGGTTTCAAGCAGCATTACACCTCCTTCGGAAATAGCGTTACTTAGAAGAAGCTGTTTTGTTGCAACAATACTCAAGACTATGTTGTATCGTTACTAGAAACCTTTAAAGAAACTCAGTATTCTGGACATTTTCTCGCAATTGAGGAGTTTTTGTAAAGTATGGTATATGCCTTTGAATATTTATTATGTGGAATAAGGTTTAATTTACAACTGTTCACTTTTATCTTTAAATAATCAACTTTTCATTGATAATTGCATCCTAAAAGTACCTACATTAGAAAATAGTCGAAAATAATTTATAGCTGGTTTCTAAAATTTTCAGCAAAAACTAATGAATTTTATTAACGGATTTTTACTAAGGGAGTCCAGGACACAAAAATTAGGATTTTTTTTTCCTTTATCATTTGAAAATCTTCTCCGTCTTTTTCTGCTTAAAAGGACGTTTGAACCTTCTTTCTATCTTAGAACGAAAAAACAATATTTTTTTGTTGCATGCATTTAATTAATATTATATCTTCAAAATTTCAAACGCGTTTTTCTCCATGATGTCCTGGACCCCCTTAAGAAATTAAGAAAAAATCCCACATGATGTAAGTTATTTATCCAACGTAATTCTGTTCGGCACGTTAGTGTGTACAACTTCTGTTTTTTATGAAATATTTGCCCTTCCTCCAAAGTAAAATCATTACAAAAATCAGTATATCTGTTTTGTAAACGTTTTCAACGCCACGATTTGTTGGAAATACTATGCGGTACTTTCTCTTTTTTTTTTTTTGCTAAATTACGCAGTGTGTTGTAAAATCTGATTCATATAAGTAGCTTTAAAAGCATGGGAAAATGTTTTGCCATTGTAAAGTGAAACTTTCTTATTTTGTTTCAACAGCATGTCGTCCGTTTACTTAAAAACTCTGATGAAATGATTTTTAGAAATATAACTTTAATTGAACCACTTGTAACATTGTGTACACTAAACCCTGAATTAATCTTCCCTCTGATAAGTCATTACTCCATTTAAATCACTGTATTAAATGATTTAACAGCAATGTATTAAGACAGCTAAGACTGTTTTTGTCTTTAATTACAAGTCTAATAGTACTGCGTACAGTGTAATATTACTATTTTTATTTTACATTGGGTAACAATTAAGTTTCATTATACCTTGATTATGTTATATGATACACGCGTCATATGTTCCCCAATCCCTGCGATGTAGAAGAGTTCTATACTGTTTCGTTTTTTTTTTTTTTTTTTAATTCCATTTTAATGACACATATCCCCAATTAATCTAACATGCTTTAATGTGTCACTACTTGTTCTTTTTAGAACAGTCACTGACTTCGTCCCAGAAATACTTTTCAGAAACGTTTGTACCTTCCAAGCATGCGGCCTAACCTTGCAATCAGAGTTGCTTCAGTTATTCATCTTTCTTTACTTCATTGTCCGGAAATCGATTTATCTTCAACGGTTTCTTTATTTGTATCGGCGAAAGAAAGAGAAACCCATCGGATTGAAGATAATGCTGTGTGAGCAAAACAGATTATCCGAAATCAGGCACAGAAGAAGTAATTGAAAAATGGCATTGCTGAAAATTAATGATGAAGTCGAGGAATTCTATTACTTGACACCATTAAGAGCTCTTTACTTCAATTTAGTAGAGTACCTCAATTTAGGCTGAAGTATATTATTAAATGAAAAGATATCTTCACTGATATTTTCTTTAAAGTAAAGAAAAGGTTATGTACTTTTTTTTATGATCAGAATTAACTAGACTTTTATTATTAGCTTATTACCTTTCAGACGTTTTTTCACGTTGTACTCAATTTGTAACGTTTATGACTTCTTATAAATGTTCTAGCTCTTTAATCTCACAAATACAAAGTACACCTAAAGACACAAAAGTCAACTCATAGTTGTAAATTCAATTCATTTTAGAAACATTTTACTTAAAAAGATAAAAAAATGGGCATGCATGACAGTTAAGACCAAAGGTTTTGTTTTAATAAACGAAACAAAAAAAAAAAAAAACAACGCCTTCTGAAGATAGTTCTCATATATATAAAAGCTAATGAACGAGTAACGCTCCTGACGCGCCACGGCATGATAATTGGATAAAAGGTTTTTCTCATGTTTAGCATGCAGGGAAAGGCTTTGATGTGGCAAGGCTGAACTGGATCCGATCACTTAACTGTTTTACAGATAAGACTACGTCATTTCAGAGGAATGAAGAAACGAAAAAGTTGTCAACAATGAACTCTATCTACTGAAGTTTAGGGTTTATCCACTGGAGTTAGGGTAAGAATTTCAACAATCAAAATACTACCAAACAAGCAATGGCTTCGTTCAAATGTAGAAATAATTTTCACCGTCACATCTTGACAGACGATTTTCTATTTAAGCAATAAATATCATCATAATTCCTTTTCCCACACACACAACGTGTTATTCAAAATTCTCAGCATTATTTCTTCTCAAAATAAAATAGTAATTGAAACTCGTTCGACATTTTTGAGCACTACTAGTGAGTAACCTCACAAATGTAATGCTAAACAATTTCCTCCATCCCCCCCCCCCCCGGTAATTATTCATAAAATTCTTATTTCAAACGACTATGTTGATCCTTGTAAATAAAATCTAGTGTCTTTTAACAAGAGCATTTCATTGTTTCTTTTCATTTTTTTTTCTCATATTTAGAACTTGAAATCTCAAATGCGTAGTCAAATTTCTAGTCTGTAGTCAAATTTGAAACACATAAACATTTCGAAGTATGTTTCTAAACTTTAAAAGGTATTTATCATATTTTGCAGTAAGTTACCACCCTAAGCCAGGGCTAAGGCAGAAATACAGAAAATACACCTTCAAGCTCAGTTATTCCATCCGACGACAGCAGGTTCGTGCTTTTAGCACACATCAGCCCAGTATAGGAAAACTGAGCTGGAGACGGAAAACCTCTTAAAGGAGCCAAAAAAGTTAAACAAACAGGTAGCTAATGCTTCCTATTCCGGACTGATGAGTGCTAAAAAAGTCAAAACTTAAGTCCTCCGATGGAATAACTCAACTGGCGGCGTATTTTATGTATTTATCATATAAAGAAAGTCTAGTTTTCATACTTGAATGAGCATATAATGAGCGTTAGCAGATTTTGAATGGGCGTTTTGCAAAGTTAGGTTCAATTATTTTTAGGGTTTTTCCACCACACATATGGTGCATAATTTGTAATACATTGGTACAGACACTAACAAACAACATTAAATTGTTGTTACTCTTGAACATAAAAAAATAATCAGAAAACAACTGACTTACACAAAAATACAACCAACTTCCCTGCACTGATCGGCAAAAAGAAGAAAAAACAAACACGTTCACAATTGCAAGTTGAAGCGAACTTTCAAAAAATATCATGCGCAAAAGATCTCGTTCCATATCCAAAAAAAAGGCCCCGGAACAGTCAAATTCCAAACAAGCTTCACGACCTCTACTACACAATCAACGCCTCTCATTTTTTCAAGTTTCGTCTTCAGAATAAAAGGGTAGACCTGCTGCCGTTAGTAGTTTTTTTGGAGTGTAAATTACCTGTCGAGAAGGGGCCTCCGTGGCTATGTAGTAGAAGCTTCGTCTCCCAAGCCGGAGGTTGCGGGTTCGATTCCCGCATATGCTCTGGGTGTTACTTCCTTCTCTTGTGTTGTAAATCCTTCCTGTGTATGCTCTAAGGCAAGGCGCTTTGTACGAAGCCCTCTATGTATGTAAAGCTGTTTGTCTTCTGTATGAACAATAATAAAAAAAAAGTATGTTTCGAGAATGTTGCACATTCATTCGAACAAAAGAACTGCCAATATTTTCGTGAATATAAGTGACATTTTGACGAAAGTGTATTAAGCTATTGTACATAGTAAGTTAACTAAGTACTGAAATTCAAAGTTTATTCCCAGCTACATCCCAGCACTACTATATGCAGAAACGAAAGCAATCAACAATGCTGACCATCATATAGTTTTTTCGTTGGTTACTGCCGAACTTTTGCAGCTTTGTCATTCTGCTCCATTCAACTTCAGTAATGCTTAAGGTCTTCTCTGGGTTTTCGCCGAAATTTTGCAGGTTAGTTGTTTTGCTCCATTTCGTTCATACTTTAAGGCACTTGGGGAAGGTAGCTGGCTTAGGGACTGATGATATGTCAGTCCCTAATTCACGTAATTCATGTGTCTTCTCCCAAGCTTTGTATTTTGTAAATTTAGCATTTGCTATTTCTTGTTTTTCTTGAATATGTGTGTATTTTTTTAGTTTCTAGCAGCTTTGCTCTGACCCTACAGTACATGAATTTTTATTTGAAATATATCGTATATATACACTTTCAGAATCTTTTTTTTTATTTGCAGAAATGTTCATTTGTAGTGATTTCCAATTAACGTTATATTATAACATAACCTTCAGCCATAATGGAACTTCAAGTTGCAAAGGCAGATGAAACTTATCCTTGGTTGTAATTAATCACAACCACCTACGTCGATGCATATGCCTTTAAATAAATTATCAAAAAAAAAAAAAAGAAGCATAAAAGCACTTTGCATGTTTTTTTTTTCTAATAAATAGCGTACCTTAACCTAACCGCATCCCGCATTTAGGAATTTCAATTAGGGACTTACTCGGGGTTATTAATCATGTGTCTATGTTTTAATAGGAAATTGTTTCTAACTATTTGGTACCGGGATTAAATTTTTACGCAAGACTTAAACTTTCACATGAAAATGATACTGCACAGACGTTGTGATTAATTGTATTATGCGCTTTTTGTCTGTGCAGAAAAAATAAAGGAAATGCATAGTGCATGTTTTTTTTTAATTAATCCATCTAAAAAACTATTGTCTGCAACGTTTTTTATATAATCACTATTTTTACCCATTCTTGAACTGCACAGTTCTTATAAATCACCATCTGTCATAAGTATTTAAAGGCAATCGAACCCGATTTTCACAAAATTATTTTTACGTACTTAGAAATGCTGCTAATGCGTGTCCTTAATAATAAAACTGCTATATAAGTATGGCTTGGGGTTGCCATAAATTTCAGTTTATGAAGTAAACTTTTTAACTTTGAAATTTTAATTAAACAGATAGTATAGCTGTTAGCTTAATAGAAGATAATATCTTAAAAGCTAGGAGAGATACTTTTATATGCATCGTCATTATAACTAGTAAAATGTTATTACTGTTATTGAAGAACTTAGTTTTATTATTATTTTTTATTTTCTTAAAGAATCTCTATTCTTTGACGCAGTTATATATTGATAACGTTTTTGCACCATAAACACCAATAAAACGTACCAACAAAAATCAAATGTCTGTTTTCTACAAATGGTAAATTGCTCAATCAAAATGACTAAGATAACATAGTTTGAAAATTGATTATCAAATTTGAGAATGCGACAATTTTGACTCTGCAGCAATTCAAAGAAGAAATGGTGTAAACAAGGGCACTTTTTTTTTTTTTTTTGCTTTTAATTTAAAGTTAGTCTTAATTCGGAAAAAAACAGATGTTTCTCTTTAAAGTGACAATGAAAAAATTGTATCTCCCCCGAGAAATTCAAATAGCTTTAGCATTTATACGTTATTGTGAAATATTTAACGGTTCTTGCATCATATAACACGAATTGGCATCGGTACATGACGCAAACTATTGCGTAAGATTGCATCATCCTTCTAACTGTATAAAAAAACAGTTGAACTTTCGATGCATTCATTTACGATCTGGACTTATGAGTTGCAGTATGTCGAAATACGTTCAACTGACACGACAAAGGAAGAGTGTTGCCGTTGCATTGGACAAAGAAGGATTGTCGTCACGTTCCATAGCAAAAAGAATAAACTGTTCGCAATCGACTCTTGTTCGACTACTGAATAAACTAAAGAGCACCGGAAGCACATTACGAAAGAGTGGCAGTGGTCGTCCACGAATATCCAATGCAGCGCAGGACAGCTATTTGATACGACTCAGTCTTCAGAATAGACAATCATCTTCCACAGACTTGAGCATGAGAAAACGAATTGGGTGTTCACTAGGGTGGAACGAAAAAAATAAAGTTTTTATTTTCGAATTGTAATAGTGCAGAAAAGTTGCGATTGGTGATGACTTACGAAACAAAACAAAAATTTTTAAAATCGGATAATATCTTCCGATCCCGCAACGAGCCTAAAAATTTGAAAAAATGGAAAATTTCATGTGTTTTTAGCGATTTTTTAAAAATTTTGCTCCCAAGTTTCTTTTTAATACTCTAAGACGGAAAAGTTACGATTGCTGAAGCCTTCAGAAATTTAAAAAAACATATTGAAATCAAATAATACCTTCTGATCCAGGAACAAGCATGAAAAGTAAAAAAAGGGAGAATTTCATCTTTTCTTAGTGATTAAAAATAAAATTGTTCTTCTTGTTTTTTCCCCGGTGTTACAGGGAAAAGCCTTTTAAAAAACCTTATATTACACATAAACATTAATTTATTTCTTGACTTTTAAGGTATCTTCTAAACATGCAAAACTGCCATTCTTTACAACAATGAAACATTTTCAAATAATAGAAAGTTAAAATATTTACCAAATTTACAATCCAGTATACAAGTCTTTTAAGTGTTACTTGTTAAAGCTAATTTATAATCGGATTTTTTGGAAAATTTGGGCATAATTGATCTAGATTTCAATGTTGTTCTTATGAAGCCATCTCTTGATTTAAATCCACACATTTTGAGTGAAGCCTCCGTCACTAGCTTCACACATCTTTCGACAGTTTGCGTATGGCAGGGGAATAGTTTTATATCCCAGTCGGGTATAGTGCCTGTTGCAATAAGATTTTCAATGTCTTTGTTAGGAACTTTTCGAAGAAAAGGTGGAGAAGATAGCTTTGTCATGTTCCAATTAATAATCTCTGTGTAATCTTCTGCTTCGAAATTTAGAGATGAAATGACAAAGTTTCTAATGCTTTTGCCTTTAGAAACAGATTCCCTGGCTTTTAAGACTTTTTTAAACGCTAGTTCTCTTATGTGCCTCCTTTCATCAAATACCATTGCCATCAATAAGTTTTCGGGATTCGCAAAGAAAGTTTTTCTTTCAATGATAGGGTAAACAACTTGTTTTAGATTGTCAGGTAAGTATCGACAGGTTTGAATTGTTCTGTAAACATGAATGGCACCGTCTGTGAAATTTTTGCCGTTCTTTATTTCAAACCACACCGGCATGTAACATCTCAAAATGAAAGTCGCTATGTCTTTTAACTCACCTGATGGGATCGATACACTTACGTACAGTCTAAGGACTCTTGCACAAGTGAGCCATCTGGAATGTGAGAGTGAGCCGGGGTCACGATTTGACAAATCAATTGGGCAACTGCCACCCTTTATTGCCTGAGATATATCTAAAAGATATCTTTGATCCTTGCTCAAGCACTTTCAGTTTACATCTGGAATTGTACAGTCAATTGCTTGAAAATCTATTACTGGCAGTTTTTCGAAACCTCTGAGTTGTTCTCCTATTGGTCCAGAAAACGAATTTGGGCCAGTTGTTCCACCATCCAAATACCGAAAAAGCTGGCGAAAAGGCAACTCAATGAAATATAATAAACAAATAGCCCATTGCAATGGTCGTCCAATATAATTTTCAAATTGACGAATCGCGCCACTTTTCCACCTAGAATTGATTTTAGTACCATCGCAACCTACGATGGCTAAATCATCCAGTGAAATTCTTTGTTCATTTAGATATGAAACAATGCTATTCACTATGTCTTTGGCTGATCCAGAGTTTGGAGACACGTGGCCAATATAAACGGAATCATGTTCTTTGATAATAGAATAATGCTCTTCTTTCACTGTTCGCCGAAATTGCTTTGATTCAATCGTATCTATATATAAAGTATCATCTTTTCTTCTGTCAAAATAAATACCCCGAACGGAGTCTTGTTTAATGCCACTTTGCAGATCTTTTTTATTTTGGCTCTTTTCTCTCCTAATTTTTTGTCTATCAACAACTTTGGAAGTATCTGTTTCAGTCACTAAGCCAACGTCTTGAAGCTTCTTCTCTGGGTCGGTTGACTTGTAATCATTATCAGTTTCTTTCTTGACTGAACAACTTGGTTGTTCATGAAATACACCGCCAGTTCAGTCAATTCCAGCCGAGGACTGCAGTATCGTGCTTAATAGCACTCATCAGCTCGGCATAGGACTAACTAAGCTGGAGGTGGAAAACCTCTTAAGGAAGCCAAGAGGGCGGTAACTTACTGAACTTGGTTGTTCTTCATTTGAAAGATTACATTTAATTTTTTGCGCCACTATGTCCTTAACAATGGAAAAACTCACTTTCGTGTTATTGACTTTTCAAGCTAACTCAAATCTCTCTTGAAAGCAACTTTGAAGTACATTTTCATAAGTAGGAAGCTTATTTGTTGGCAAATCTCTCGGGTGGCCCAATATAGGGCACTCAAAGGACTTTTTCGTAATTCTTTTCTTTAAAGATGGATTCATGTTTGAAACACGTTTAGCAGAGCAAATCGACTTCACACGCTCATTAGAAACATTGAGAAATACTGATGGCAGCACGACTACTTTATTCATTTAAGTAAGATACCTATAGACACAAGTCAACTAAAACGCTCATAAATTCAAGATCGTGAGGCGCTAATGGGGCGTATTTGATGCATACACTGTACTGAGCGGCATAAAAAAATATAAGTCTCGCGGGATTGATGGGCCATGTGGACAATTTCACAGGCAGGCTAATACTAAAATATCACATTTGTTTTATAAACAAACGTTCTTCCATTGATATTTCATACCGAACTTATGAGAATCGTTAAACTAAAATAAAAAAAAAAGCTGAAAAAGGGCTTAAAATTTACATTTTTTCAAACATGTAGGTTCGTTGCGCGATCGGAAGATATTGTTTTATTTCAAAAAGATATTTTTTTTTTTGTTTTTGTTTTGAAGTCTTCTCTAAACGTAACTTCTCCGTTCTGTAGCCTGAAAAAGTACATTGAACCAAAAATGTTAAAAATTCGGAAAAAAACCTGAAATTCTCATTTTTTTCGATTTTTTAGGCTTGTTTCTGGATTAGTAGGTATTAATCGATTTCAATTTTTTTTTATTTCTGAAGGCTTTACCAATCGTAACTTTTCCGTCTTAGAGCCTTAAAAAGAAACATTAAAGCAAAATTTTTGAAAAATCACTAAGAAAACACGAAGTTTTCCATTTTTTCAAATATTCAGGCTCGTTGCGGGATCGGAAGATATTATCCGATTTTAAAAATTTTTGTTTTGTTTTATAAGTCTTCACCAATCGCAACTTTTCCGCACTATTACGATTCGAAAACAGAAACTTTGTTTTTTTCGTTCCACCCTAGTGTTCACTCATCCACGTCTACTGTACGAACACGACTGTGTGGTACGGGTTTGGTGGCACATCGACCACGAAAGAAGCCATTTCTGACCAAAAAAATTGAGGAAACAGCGTCGAGACTGGGCAAAAGTTCAGCAAGGGTGGACTGTCGATCAATGGAAATCAGTTGTGTTTTCGGACGAGTCCAAATTCAATTTGCATAAGTCCGACGGACAGCGCACAGTTAGACGCCGCAAAGGAGAGGAATATCATCCCAACTGCATTCAACACTCATGCATCCGGTATCCTAGATGGTTTGGGCATGTATGTCTGATCAGGGAATTGGTGGGCTTCACTTGTGCAAGGAACAGTAAACGTTCAGGTGTATATTGGTATTTTGGTGGAGAAATTGCTCCCTACTATCCGGGATCACTTTACTTCAGTTCCAAACGTCATTTTCCAGAATGGTTCTGCTCCATGCCATAGGGCAAAACTGGTAAGTAATAATTTAAAATCCTTTATCCTGCCATTAGACTTAAAATGACATGGGGTTAAGATTTTTTTTTCTCTTAACTCACACGCATGTTCAGAAATTTGAAAATGAGCATGGGGTCAGCAGTTTGCCTTGGCCGAATAACAGCCCCGATCTAAATCCGATGGAAAATTGTTGGAATAGAATGGATGTAGAAGTGACGAAACATAAGCCAACATCACTTGCAAAACTCCGGGAATCAATAATTCGTGTCTGGCACCATGAACTCAGTAAAGAATACATTCAATCACTCTTCCGTTCAATGCCGCGTATATGTCAAGCTGTCATTAAAGCTAGAGGCGAACCAAACAAAATATTAGGTTATATTTTATGATGTTCAAACATTTTCATGTTACATTTGTATATTTTTGAAGAGAAAGAGTGTTACAATTAAAACCTCTACTTACTTTTTCGTCTTCCACTTAGCAACGTGGGTGCACTTCACATTGTACTTGTTACTGTATTTCCATAAATAAAGTAAACAATTATCGGATTCCTGCTGTTTAATGTTTATTTCATAAATTTTGCAAAGCTTCACATACATTCATCGTTAATCATTCGACAAAAACATCTCACATATCCCATTTTTGTGAAAATGCCAGGGTAATGCATTTTTTTTACCAGCACTGTAATTATCAACTACACTGGTGGACAATTGCTAAGGACAGATTCCAATGGGCTACGTAGTGAGTAAAAAAGTAAGTGTAATTCGATGCCAAGTGAAATAAACAATTGACATAACTCTAGAACATTGCAATGACGATAATTTATTGAGCTCTAAAATCTAGAAGGCGTTGAAAAAAATTCAAAGGACGAAACGGTCATTTTGGGCTGAATACGTAAAAGTGAATAAATGTAATTATCGCCCCCATGCGCTCCGGCGTAAGATGTCAAAGTAGGATATGGCTACCATGGAGAGTGATGCAAGCTTCTGCACATCATGTGATGATATCCAACATTATCCAGCAGCTGCTGGGGTAATTTATCCCATTCTTCTGTCAGTAATGGATAAGGGTGTCCTTGCTTATTGGAGGGCGTTGTCGACCAGCAAGACTGTTCCAAAAAGCATACCAAACATTTTCAATATGACTCAGATCTATTGAACGGGCTGGCCATCCGATGGATTGAATATTTTGAGTGAGCTAGACACTCCCGAATGGCGATTGTTAATGACATGTTACGTTGCTATCCTTGAAAACGAATTTATTGCCCACAACACCAAAGAACACGTGAACATAGTGCAGTAGAACAAGATTATTGTATCACTAGCCTTCATAGTCTTGTTTGGAAACACGCAAGCGACGTACGGCGATTGATCATAATCCTACCAATACCATGACACAATTTGTATGATACTAGTTCTTTTCTTATACGTTTTCCGGAATGTATGCTGTACCTCTCATGCCAGGTTATTTTTTGTCCACAATTAGACTACCGACTGAACCTGCTTTTATCTGAGAATAGTACACAAGCCCAGTCAATTTCTCTCCAAATGCGATGCTGAAGACATCATTACAAACGAGCAAAACGCTGACTGACAATAGGTTGTACAAAACAGGCTCACGGGCATCTAGTCTTACTGCATTCAAACGTCTGGCTACAGTTTTTCGGGATATTTGCTTGTAAGTAGCAGCACGAAACTGCTTTTCTAACTCAGTAGCTGTGTTGTGCTGGTTCCTTTTCGTTACCAACACTAAGTAGCAATCTTCTGCTACTTCATATTGGGTACACGACCTCCCTCATAGCATTTGCTATACATTCCATTTGTTTAAAATGATTTCCAAACTTTCGAATCAACCCTTTGGCTGACGTCAAACTCCCTGGCAACATCTAATTTTTTATGCCTTTCTTCGATGTTGCCAACCACATGGCCACATGTAAAATCATCAAACGGATGCCGTCAAGACATACTGAAAAATGCAAGTTCATCAATTGATTCTTTCCCGTCAAACTTTGCTTTTGAACAACAATGGTCATCACGCGCCCAATCCATTATATCGCTTATCAGCGCTATGACGTGACCAGCAACGTCGTGAGTCTAAAATTTGCATACTCAAAACACGTCTTTCTGTGTCCCAAACGTATGCTAATTTCCATATTTCCTTGCCTTTCATTTTGTAGTTGCTAACGTTGATATTGCCATACATCCTTAGCAATTGCATTGTGAATAATTTTTGTAAAAATATTTAAGAATAACCGAGAATATTTTATAATGTAGTAAGTATTTTTTCAGACGCTGCAAGAAAAAACTTCTTGCTAATCTTTTTACAGTAAACTTGTTATTTTCGCAATTTTGCAAAAAACAAGAAAACTGACAAAAATATCCGTCAAATACTCAATTATTCTTTTAAATCCCACGGATTAAGAACCAGATAACAGATTTTTTTTTTGCATTGTTAGTGATTTTTGCAAAATGGCAGGGTATTTTTGTTAAGCTGCATGACTATTCTCGTTCAAAAACTCATGTTGAATAAGTTTTACAGAAAAATAACTTTATTTCTGAGCAGTTTCGATGCCTGGTAAATATTTTTTGTCTACCGGGGAAGGGGCAGTAAGACAATATTGCATTTCATACATACAAATTTTTTTTCGGTTGTGTGAAATCGCAGTTTTTTCTAGAACCATTTTTATAATACTTATTACAGTGAAAAATATTGTACCATTTGAAAGAAATTGATTTCTGTGTTTTATAAATAATGAAAACTAATTGAATTTTCGTGTCTTATTATACCCCACTCTGCCCACATTCAGTCTAATGAGACCAAATGCAGCAGCAGTTATGTAGGATAGTGCAACTGGTTTATAAGAACTAGTTTATAAGAATGCAAAACTTGAAATGGAATTAGAGTAATACGACAGATAAAAGTGTATCACTTATTTGAGTATCAGACTATAAAACACCGTCAGAATTTTTTGGAACATAATTAAAGTAAAGTGAATCATTTTGTAATTCATTTCTTTGTTATTAATATTTTTTTAAAAATTAGTTGTTATAGAAACAGTTTAAAAAATAACATTAATAACGAATTTAAACTCCTGCAATTAAGCTAATTCAGCAGAAAATTGACAAATAATACTTTCACAGATGCACTTTCAAGAAATAATTTTTCTATAGAATAATACAGACGATACCTCATTTCAAAAGAGGGAATATCAACTTAAAGGATGGTATTTGTGATAAAAATTGTTAAAATTGATATGCCAAATATACACAGCATTTTTATGGTATCTTTTATCAATTAGCAAAATTTGAGTACAGTAAAAGAGATAAATACAGTAAATATACTATAAATAAATAGCACAATGATTTGTAAGGAAAAACTCTTTAAATATATGTATTAAAGAAGTGAAAAACTTCATTGCTGACATTTTGGATAGGAAGCATTTTTGAACGCTTAAATACACTTCACTTCTTTGCAGTCAGTAGAGCTTCAATGATAAGTAGCATAACCAAAACAAATCGCAACAAAATTTATCCATTCCGCATCTTTTACCAGGAAATTTGGAAAGATATAAACTTTCAGCAAGCCGGTGATCAGCGAAAATCGATACTTGCGGAGAAAAGAATAAACAGTACAAATTGTGCGAGAGCGAGCACATTTTTCGCGATTAATATTTTACCCTTAAATGAGAAAGATAAACTTCAGTTTCATTTGCAATAGAGTGGGTCAATGATGTAAAAAATATTACAAACATTTCGAAACTAAGCAATTTCGAAAAAGGATGATAATTTGTAGTATGAAGATTATTCCTGGCAAAAATTACTTTTAAAATATGTAATGCTGGAAAACAAAAACTTTTAAAACAATAAATGTTGTCTAATAATTCAAATGAAATACTTTCAGAAATTCAAAAGATGCAATGATTGATTTTTTATAAATAAATATTAGAAGTTAAAGTAAAGTATCACATTCAGGTGATACCATTATGAAAGAGCAGCACCAATCGTTTTTTAACCTAATAAACGTATAAGGCGCTTTCCAAATATATTTGTTAGTTAACTTATTTCTTTTGTATACGGATGGAGTTTTCCCCCTTTATGTAAAATAATAGAACCGTAGAAACGTGTAGAATCACGGGTCAAAGTATCCAATGTCTCTCAAGAAAATTGCAGAATTTCATACGTTTTACTTCATAGAGTATGTAAGCCAAAGGTAGCAAGTTATGCGTGAAATAATTTTCTTAATTTCTGAGGGGTTATTAAATTTTAAAAGACATATAAACTGTCGTGCCAAAATATTTTACGAATACTTCAATTCTATATTAAGTACGTGTTTCATTGCAAAACATTTCTGTAGAAAATGTAGAAATTCTGTAGAACTCCTTTACTGCAATTAAATTTTGAAGATTGATGGAGACAATAATTAATTAAACTATTGCTCAGTAACAGGTGTATTCTTAAAGATATTCATTTTCACAATCTCATGTAACCTCATAAAATTTCAAATTAGCGTATTTCACATCAAACGACTCGTTAGAGACGTCAAGCTCGTTTTCTGGATTGGTATCACTCTGAAACTCGCTGTTTCTGAGAGGTGAGCATGCAGTGACGTAGGGGAAACCCGGGCAACGTGGATACCTTAAGCTTTTCTTGATTATTGTCGTTTAGTTATAACTTTAGAAATTGAAACAAATGTTTATAATCAGCCTTCATTTAATGCACTTGCGTAATTCAATAACAGTTGTCCTTAATATTAATTACATTATTAGATATAAGGCCAGTTTTCAACAATGGCATGAATATCCACTTTGCCCAACACCCCGAGTAAAGTGGATTCGTCACTAGGGCAAAGCTAACAGCAACATTATTTGTCATGAAACTAAACATTAAAAATAAAATAACCATCGAAAATTAAAGGAACATATCCAAAAAACACTTTTTTGCTACAATGCCAATTATTGTAGTTATTGCAAACAAGGAAATTAAACTTAAAAATAAAATAAACGTAGAAAATAAAAGGAACATATTTAAAAACATTTTTTTACTGCAGACCTAATTATTGTTGTTATAACAAACAAAGAAATTGAACTTAAGAATAAAATAAGCATCGAAAATTAAAGGCTCATATTAAAAAGCATTTTTCTACAATACTAATTATTGCAGTAATTATTGTAATAAGCAAAAAAAATTTTTAAAGAAAAGTCAACATCCAAAATTTAGGAGCATATTAAAAAAAAAAAAAAAAAAAAAAAAACATTTTTCTGCTACAATACTAATCATTGCAGTTATCACAAACGAAATCATTACCATTTTCGAATGCTGAACACTATGACACCACTCAGTACGAATATGACATTGTATCCTGTTTTCCATTGACTGATCAGCTTCTTCAATGAACATTTCATCACAGAAAATGCACCTTACATCATCAAATTTCTTTACTTCTTTCTTCTTATCATTCTCTTATGCTGTCTTATGTTTCGTAGTAGAGATTTTTGATTAGTCTTTTTGATACTTGGTCTTTTTAATAGTCTTCTGAGAAGCTTTAGTAGAAACATCATCTAGTTACTTCATGACAGTCTTGAATGTTTTATCAAATTTTTGTCTTTGATTGTCCTATACTGGAGTACTTGCCTGGAGTGTAGATCTCTGTAGTTTTTATTTACGTGTTATTATTGGTTTTACAGGCTGAGGAATAGGGAGTAAAACTGAAGGACTAGTAGTTCGTAGAACTTTCAGGTTTGGGTGAAGCGGCGGGAACATCATTACTTTGGACTTATTCTGTTGTTTCAGATCCTATGAGAGTATAAGGACGGTCTTCAATGGTAGTATTGTCTTGAGATCTTAATATTGAAGGACTTCCAGGTTCGGATGAAGTGACTTGTCATGACCGGGCAAAGTGAATATGGTATTCACTTTGCCCAATCCACTATGCCCTTCAGGTACATTTTTGAGGTTACTAAAAATTACTAAAAAACCAGAGCATCTAAACTCGTCGTCTACGGATAATTGAAAGCTACGTAATCGTGCATCAAATCCTACTCATAATAAAGAATCTGTCACAAATAGTATTAAAGTTATAAATGAAACACTAACCTCTGTAAACTAATATTTTTTTCCCTCAAAACATACTTTGTTCGCTCACTGGCGTCGCGTGAGGCGAACTCGTCCCGACGTGTTTGCCGCATACGGAGCGGCAACAGGCGACCGTGGTTATGACAACGCGGCTGCCAGCTAACTAATTATTTGGGAGTTATAGGCAAAATTCGCTTTTTCCGGGGTATCCACTTTAGCCTTGTTTCCCCTACTTTAGAAAACAATCTGATATGGGAAAATACGCATTCCAAGTTACTCACTACCAAACGGCACGACCTTGAGGGTCACAAATTTGGATTAAATTCTTTATTTAGTTCAGTTCGCACTAGATTTGAACCTATATAAAGCGAGTTGACTGTACAGACCCTCGACTGCGACGATGTCCTAAGTTGTTATTTGAGTCCTAAAAAGCATTTTTTCTTTGAAATTATTTTTGTTAACCATTTTCTAGCATTTTCATTGAAGCTTGAGCCAAGTAAATGTATTCACAACATACAATACATACGCCCCCACCCCTTCGTTGTTTTAACAACAATCGCCAAATATCTTGGCAGGGTGGATATTGTCCCAAAATTTCAAACTCCAATGAAAACGCCAGTGGAGTCGCCATTGGAGTCCTGCAAATCAGTGTGGTTCAGATGGCAACAATTTGAGAGTCGCGAATCTGGATAACCTTCTGGATTTAGGTAAATCTGTACTGGATATGAGACCAGGTAAAATAGTTTGAGTACATAGACTCTAGTTTGGCACCAAGGAGGGTCTAAATTTGCTTGTTTGGCACCAGAACTGCAATAGCGTTTTTATTGGAATTTAAAACTTTGGCACAATATTTGCCCTCCTAACATCTGTTGCGTCTCTTGAGCTAAACTAGAAACTTTGAACCCCCATTAAGGCCAAAGTAGGGCCTATGCAGTAAAACCGCTTTACCTGGAATCATATCTAGTGGGAAATGACCTAAATCCAGAATTTCATCCAGATCCGTGACCCTAAAGATCGTGCCTTTTGGTAGTCAGATGAACGTAGTTTTCACGTGAGGGGCCTACCTGAGGGGCGAAAATACAATTTTAATTTTCATTAAAGAGCTTCGTGTATGCGTTAAGTTTAAGTTAATGCTTCTTAATTATTCATTAACTAAAAAAAAGCATTCTGAAATTTTAAACAGCTTCCAGACAAATACATGGAGAGTCTTTTTTTTTATCATTATGTTGCCTTAGAAAAATGCGTATTACATTTTTAGGATAATTATTCCTACCGTCCTGTATTTTTGAGATTCCGCATTTTTTTCTAAAGTACTTTACATTCAACAAAGTATATGGTTATTAATATTAGAGAAGTTTTTAATTACACTATCAAAATTAAATGAAGATTTTAATATTTTTTATTGCACTTAGGGTAAAAGTGGGAGAGTCTTCATATAAGGTGAGACACTACACTTTCGAAAATTCAGTGATTAAGAAAGAGTTGGCTATATTTCACAGTTTTTTTTACTCATAAACGCTTCCTTCCTAACTTGTCAGTTGTTGTTGAACAACTGACAACGTTCGAGTTTGACACACGTCAAACTCGACTGCGTTCGAGTTTGACGTGTGTATGACGAAAAGATCATTTTAAGGCGAGCATTTTTCAACGAAAATTTTGAGTCTCTTTGGTTTCAATGAGTGTTAAATGTAAAACAATGACACCGTAAAGTAAGAACTGGGTTTTAGTGTTTGATTTAGCTTGTTTTTAACCTATTTCAACTATATTTTGCAATATATGTTAAATACTTACGTACTTTATACCTATGTGGTATCTCTCTCACATATTAAGGAAATATGCCAACCTTCTGAATGGCGAGAAAATGCTCGAGGAAGCTTACGGTAATCAGTAGACAGTGGAGTGAGGATAACTTAATTTTGGCTGTTGAAAAAGTAAAAAGACGGAGAAATATCGAAGAATGAAGCTTTAAGACTTTATGGAAAGCCTTGGGAATCGCTATAGATTTTACAGCGTCTGGAATATTCCCAATCAATCCTAATACCATTCCAGATGTTTTGTTTGCCATATATAATTACTCCTGTCATTCTTCTTGAAAGTTCTGCCCCTCCAGCCCTGTCTCCGCCAAAACCATCAACTTCTAGACAACCATCCACTGGTGAAGACAACCCTACAAAGATTTTTGAGAAATCTTATCCAATCTCAAAACTACCTAGCACGACAGTGAAGCGAAAACAAGTTGCTTGTGTGCGCGTAAAGTTGGGAAAATTTTCAACAAAGAGAAAACCGACTGGATCAAAAGGTTCCTTATGCTAAAAATCGTTGCATGAGACATGTACAATAAACTATAATAATTGTAGTAGGAAAATAATCCGTAAAATGATCAAAAACAAGAAATCATAGTATAGATGGCATCTCTTTCACAATATATGGCGTCTCTCCCATACGTTATGCGAGAGATGGCCTGTTGTCAACTTGCAATTTTTATTTTTTTTAATTTGCTATTTAAGTCTAAAGCTCGTTTAGGGTAATTTCAATTTTTAACAATAGTGTAACTTTAAAATAAAACATAAAGGTTGATTTATATTGCATTTTTAAATTGTTTATCTAGTTTCAACAAAAAGTATAGCGTCTCTTTCACGTTTACCCTACATATGGTACGCTTTTTTTTTTCTTTCAAAGTAAATGCTGAGAATTATTTCTCCAGTTAAAGAAAATAATGTGTTTGCCATATATGTTGGATTTTTTCTGTTCAAAACTTTAATATCATGGATAACAAAAGGAATTTAATGTATGAAGTACAATGCTGACTTTAAAAGCAATTTGTTCCGTTTGAACTACCTATCTTAATTATAAGACTAACGTGATTTTAATAATGAAAGATTCGACTGAGCAATGTAAGGGATGGGGGGGGGGGAGGTTTTGTTTTATATAAAAAGCGAAACGATCAACAGTTTCCAATAGATATATTTATTTGCTTTAGTAATGAAAAATTATACTTTACTATACGGATGCTTCACTTGCCGAATCGATTAACTCCATAAAACAAAAATTCGAGAAAAGTGATGAAGAAGATAGCACTTTACATAGAAGCGAATGGGCCCTCGTGTTACATTTTCTGCCATCGCAGGATCACAAATGTACTGAACCAAAAGTTTAATATAAATTCACATCCTAAGCATTGATTAAGCACTATTAAAGCAGAAATTAGGATTTTTTTTTAAAAGTGGAGTCAATCGATTTGGCAACTGAGGCATCCATATATGAGAAAGATTTTGCTGCTTACAAGAGAACAATTTTTTCGTTATTATTCTTAAACAATTAACAAATAATGTCAGTAGTTTCTTTAAAAAAATGACAGAATACGAATAATCGTATTCTGTTTTAAATCAGAAAGAAGTCTTGCATTTCTTCATGAACATAGCAGAAATAAAAAATATTTTCGTTGATTTTTTTCGTGTCTTGAAATATGCGTACCAACAGATAAATAATGTTTTTTCATTTCATAATTTTAAAAACACGTGTTATGGAAATGATTTTATATTTGAAAAGCTTACAACCATAAGCATTTTTTTAAATTAGAACTAAGAAACTTCAAAAATTGTTTCGTTGTATAACTCAGATCCTGTTTTGTTACATATCATTTCTACGAAAACAGTTGAGTTTTATTGCTAAACAAAACGAATACATTTTGATTTTGAACGGAGTAAAAGAGTAGAGAAAGTTTTTAAAGCTTATTTTTTAAAGGCATTAAATAGTTACTAAAATGCCGCAATCTTTGATAATTGCATTTCTCTTACATCCTCTTTTTTCGGATGTCATCTCATCCGATATTCATTTCTTTTGCTTTGAAAACGGCGTTCATTGTAACGCCGAAACACGTGCGTGTAGTAATCTGCAATTTTGAGCTAATAAACGTTGATATATTATCTTATTCTACTTTTCAAGCACAAAGGAATGTATTCAATGCTCTTTCGTCACATTGACCAAACTTTATTTGTTAGGCTTACTTTTTACATTGACTCACCTTAATCATAATAAATGGGAATTCGCAGTTTAAAAAAATCATCAATTATCTTTATTTTCACCACCGAAAGTTCAATTGAATAATTTGCTTTCAAATGAAAATGAGGTTTTTCATAAATTTTAGCTTGTTCTGTTTTGTTAAAAGCATTTAAAAATTCAATATCTTATCACATAAATCAAGTTTTATCTTATTTCTGCTTCAACTAATGTAAATTTAAACAATTTTTATTGTCTTGAAGCAAGTTTACTTTGTTTTTGCTTATATTAATTTTTGAGAAATAATTGAATGTAATATTTATATTACAAAAAACGAACTCTTCATTTTGTGGCAATGTGAAACCTCTTCTCTTTTCCATCATAACATTTTCGTCTGCTTCATGCGGTGACACACTAGATTGAATATTTACTGTAAACTTTTTTTCCTGCACTCATCCATTGTTTTTCTGATTGACTTTTTCGCCAAAGATATAAACAACGTATTTTTTCATATTTCAATTACACCATATGAAAAAGAAGAATGTATCTAAAAAGGAAACTTCAAACCATGTCTTTAAGCATTCTTTGAATTTATTTGAAATAATTTCGATTTATTCTAAAAAAGCAGTCAAAACCATTTCACCATTACTCAGAAAACAACTTAATAGATTTAACGAAATTCCTTATCCAAACACAGAGGAAAATTGATTATATGATCATTCACTGCTTCGAATTTCCTATGGCCTCATTTTTGGTAGGCGATGCACCGTTTTACAACTTTATAAAAAATCATATGTGTCATTTTTCTACAGTGATTTATTTGGATAAAAATCATAAAAAAGACCAAAAATCGAGGCATTCATAGTTTTTAAAACTTGATATTTGTTAAAACGAGAAGTTAGATGCCTTAAAAATATTTTTAGGCACCATTTAAAGATATATATCCGAAATATGGCGACTCTCAAACTTATTAGTGTTTTAAACAAAGTTGAAATCTATCCAAGATATATTTCAAGATATACTTGTGCAATAAATTTCATTACCAGTAGACAGCAAAGAGTTTAATTTTATTTCGTTTTTAAATACCAAGATAATTTACTAGCCAATAATTAAAAAAAACATAGCTAAATAAAAAACAACTTAATATTTATTCAAATTTCGATTCCTTTTTCTATCTTTTCAAAGATAAAGCTTTGTTTCAAAAGTCACCATCGGATACGTGACATCATTTTTCTTCGTGTTTTTTCCACCTAGACAAACACTAATTGTGTGTCTAAAAATCATATAAGTCACTGCTGCAACCGTGCTATCTCTTGATGGGTTATCTCATTACTAGCACACCGCGACAGATTTCCGGCCTTTCGCCCATTTATCTCTAATGCTCCAGAACAAAAGATCACGGAAATTTATCATCGCAACACCCTCAAGGTATCATTGGAATGTTATATTGCGACAATGAAAATGGCTGTGCATCGACATAAATGTGGGATATCACATAAATTTACGAGTTTTCCTATCAATTATATGATGGCGGTAAAGTGTAATTGTGCAATACGTAATTATATTGCTAGGAAAATATTTCCTTCGCTTCTAATAAGTCATCGGCTCTTAAGTTGCTTTTTACGCGTTAGGATCTAAATAACAGGCTTTTGCTTGAAGGAATCTGATTTTACCGTGGTTTAATTTTGAATATTTACAGCATTGATTATAGATGTAACAGTTAAAAAACTACGTAATGATGGTTTGATGAATTCTTAATGTGCGATAATACGTTGTGTATAGTAGGTAGTTTTAAATAAATATTTCCAAAATAAGACAGTTTAATCTTCTATAAGAGTTTTACTCAAAATACTTTTTACATTTGAGAAAAAAATATCTTTATACTTATAGAAATAACTTAAAGATTGTTTTCGTGTTTTAAAGATTCATTTTATTTTGATATACTGATTTTACAAAGTCATTTTTAAAAAAAAGTCATTTTAATCGTCGCTAAGAAATTCACTCAAATGACTTTTTAAATTTTGATAAAAATATGTCGATTTCTTTAAACTAAGAGGAAGTAATTGAACATTGTTTTTGTATTCAACGATTCATTGCATTTTAATATACTGCTCTTACAAATTTAACATGTTAAACCATTTTTCGCAAATTTTGATCCAAGACAAATGTTTAATTCATGCAGATTAAGTGGTAGTTAAAGCTAGGGAGAAAAGTCTTCACTGATGTTACATTTGGACATCTTAGATGAAATTAGAAACTTAATTTAAACTTTTAGCAGTAATTTTTATTTAAGTACTCAGTGAAGCACTAAAAATGCTTATATCTCTTAGATAATATTTCTTTACAAAACTCTTTAATTTTTTAGACCATTGTCTCAAATACATGTCTTCTTTTTAGTACAACACGGAAATATAAGGGGGAAAATATTTTTACAAAAGATGGAACACTAACCTTTTCTGCAGAAATCCTCAAGTAGGTAGTTTTTCTTTATCAGGATACCACAGGTAAAGCGTTAAAATTTTATCCTCAGCAACCAAGTGCAGTTTTAGAAGAAAAGGTTTCTCCTAAGTTCTTTAGGCTATAAATTAAATGCAACAAGGTACTAAAGAAGCTCATTGCGATAAACGGATGTTTATAGATTGTAGACGAAAAAGCTTTCGTTACCAAGAATATAAATTAACATAAGTTATTATTTTGCTTTAGTTGGGATAAGAGGATAGTAAAAACCTGTATTTATCAGCAGTAAAACAGAATTGAATTTTCTAATCGAAATTGAAAAAATAGTAAAACAATTAACTGTACCACTTTTTTTCTTTAATTTATCGCTTTTTTTAAAGAAGTTTTTGATCCAATTGCCAAAAAGCGGAAGCAGTATGAAAAATTACATGAATCACCAGTATAATTTGTATGTAGGTTTTTTGAAAAAAATCTTCAAAATCTTTTATCAAAATGAAATTTCAAAACTTCTCAACTTTGAGCACAGAAAATAGCCTTTTACAGTTTTTTATTAAAAATACAAATACTCCTTATATTTTCCATCGATAACTTTTAGAGTATAAAAGTTTCGGTTTTTATTTTGTTTTTTCGCAAACGCTTTTTGTTTTTTTCATTCGTGAGCTGCTTTAATGCTTGTTTTGAACTTACTACGGTATTTTAACCAATAATTAAGGAAAGAATTGCTTATCAAAAGATACATGCTTTCTTCACTATTTTACCAACGCAAAAGGAAAAGCGCTATCGCAGTAAAGCAAAATGATAATTTAGTGTATAAAAAATGTTTCGGGATGTCTCATAGTGACTTATTAACTATCAGTGTTTCAACCCTTCTTGACTCCATCATCGATTTCAAAAGAGTTTGTCAATATTCCTTCTTCGCTTATATTACTTTCACGCAAAATACTTCTAGTCATGGCGAGAAGAAAGGGATATTTACTTTCCAAACCTTTTGTCACTATTTTTTTCAACCTGGCGACAACTTTGATAAATCGCTAAAAACAAGTCAACAGAAGGTTTACAAAACAGCGTAGTTCTTTGCGTTAAAAAAATGTGAGCGACAAGGAGTGAAGTCACTTTTGCTAAGAATCAATTTAAAAATGCGAAATCCGTGTAGTACAACAGATTTTTTTCTTCTTTTGTCTCGTCTGACGCATTTTTTATTAAATATTCGTACTAAAAGAGCAGTCTATAAGTTTTATCTGCCCGTATTTAATTTACATAACGACTAAATTCTTCTGATTTTTTTTTAGTTATAAACGCAATATAGAAACGATACATATAAGTGGCAGTTAACATAAAGCTTTATATCATTTTTATTTTTTCTGAAAAATAATTATAAAATAGGTGGTGTGCATTAGAAAGTGAAGAACACAAATGAGATTTGAAAAGCCTGGTGGATTTTTCTCATTTAATTTATTTTACACGCAAAAAGCATGTATTTTTTTTTTTTTTGAAACTAAACTTATTTGAACAAATGTTACAAAATTTTTTTTTTTTTTTTTTGAAAAAAAAACAATAATTAAACCATTTAAACTCATTAAAGAATTGCTGGCCTTAAATCAGAATGGCATGATCCACAAATTGGAACACAGTTATTTCAAAGGAATTGTTAATATTGCAAGAACAGAAAAAAATATGGCACGATTGTGGTGCTTACATCTCTTTTAGCGTACTAAATTTGAAAAGTATGAAATGTTTTCTTTTTGAAATTTCCACTATTAGCAGTTGACCTACAACTTACGGAGAGCATATCTCAATTGAGGCGTTAAGGATCACAATCAAAGACATATCAAACCTTTTATTTTTCTTTCATAAATGGATACTTCTTGGAATATGCACAAGTCAGCCACGAAATCTCTATTTATTTCAAAATTTGATAAATCCATGCTTTTATCATTTTGCTGAAGTAAACACATACAGGTTACATCAATAATAGTATAATAGTAAAATGCTTAATCAGCTCACATTTTTTTTTACAATCAGAAATGTACAGGCTCAAGAGGTACATTATCAAAAATGTGCAGTTACAAAAATGCACAAGTATTTCAAACTTGTAAGGACTGGTACATGACAGAAAATCAAAAACTCAGATGAATTATCCTATAATATGAAACTTAAAAATTTGTAAAATGGGACTGATTTTATTCAAAATCAACTCCATCCAAATTATTTTGATCAGTAGATAATTTGAATACGTTGATGATTTTATAAATGATCCGAAGATGAAATCGTGTGCCATTTTTCCCATAAGAAAGAAAAATAAAAATTAAGTTGGCGTGTTTTTCGTCTCTGCTGTATTTTTAATGAATGAATTGAACTGTTTTTTTTTTTTTTTTTATTTTTAACTACCTAATTTATAACAGCAACTTCAGTTGATGTTTAAAAGTAGAGAATATTCCGCTGTATGGTTAGAAAATTACCATTTTACTTCTGTTTTGAAAACAAACACTGATAAATAAGTAATAAATACAAATACCGCATTTTTAATCACAGCTGAGAGTACAGCTAATATTCGCAAAAGTGTTATCTATTTTCATTCTTTCTGAAACTTACTTAAAATAGCTGGCGGCAAACTACCACCTTTCTTTGAAACACAAGGGGAAAAAATATGATATATTTTTCAGAATGTTATTAATGTCATGTTTTTTAACAATTTGACACCTTTGATAAATTGTTAAGGAGACTATCTGAGAAAGTTTGTAAATTTCCTACTTGTTTATAGCACCAACATGTTGCACGACATATTAAAGTAATCAAATAACTCCAAATTTCTATTTTATTAAATTTTTTTTTAAATTCATATTATTATACACTTAAATAAGCTTCGTATAGGAACTTATATTCGTCTTACGAATAAAAGATTATAGATCACAAACATCTTTTTGCTTAATAATACAGAAAACGATAGCTGCTAAAGCGCTTAAATTATCATAATTTAAGGTTTTTCTTTAATATAATGTCTAATAAATAAACTAACATTATTTTTAATCTGTAATTAGAACTTTTTTGTGATCAGACTCTTTATAATTGTATCATCTGTTATTTTTCCACTATATTTTCGTGGGCAGGTAAACGACAGTGTCTGCAAAATGAGTTTTCGAGCTATTTGAAAAAATTCGTTTCGGGTTCAAATCCAACAATGAGAAAGTGTTGGATTTATACGTTTTTTTTTTCAACTTTTTATTTCCAGCGTAAACCAAAATGGCAAACTTTCATAGTAAACATAACGTACAATAATTGACAAAAACGCAAAAAAAGTTTAAAAAGTTGTATTTCTTGCACTTTTTATTCCCACGGCAGTAACAGGCGTCATTTAGTTATAAAACGTTCGTAAATGAATGTTTGGGTTATGCAATTCGGGGTTGAATTGCGAAAGTCTTACGTTGACAAATCCTTGATTTATTTTCGACTGTAGTATGTATGCTTTTTTCAAGTAGAGATGACTACAGGACCCTCTTAACCATTTACTACCAATCTTGTAAGACTTATTTACTACTTACAATGAAGTTAACGTACAATAGGTGACAGAAATGCAAAATAAATAAATAAACAAGTAAATAAATAAATGAAAAAATAGAAAAAATAAACAGAAATGAAAATAAAATGTATTTACTGCCCTTGGCCAGCCCACGGAAGTATAATTCACGGATATGGACGAAACACCTTAAATTATTTTTTAAACTACCTATATAAAAACCACTGATACTTTGTTACACACAAATTGGTTTAAAATATTATTAGTTAGTCAAAAATATAAAAGTTAATGACAAAACTTCATTGCTAGACATGATTTCCACTATTTTCGTTTTAATAATATATCTTGGTATTATATACCTTGTACCAGTTTATAACATTTCCAGCCTTTTAGAAAGGTGCATGTATAAAATCTTTAGGAATTACTTTATCCCTTAAGAAGCTGAATCCCAAAACCGATTTTTCTTAATTTTCCCCCTTCCATATAGATATACAATAATTGGGCGTTAGAAAATCACAGAATTCCTTGATGCTACGAAATTATCTGCTGATGAGATATCTCATTACTTGCTGACAGCGACAGATTTCTGGCCTTTCGCTCATTTATCTCTAATGCTACAGAACAAAAGAGCACAGAAATTTATCGTCGTAACACCCTTAAGGTATCATTGGAATATTATATTGCGACAACGAAATAGGCTGTGCATTGACATAAAGGAACGCATAAAATGGTGGGTTCTCTAATTAATTACCTGAATGGGCGCATTGTGTTATGATGAAAGACGTAACAGATCAAAAATAATTTCAATTGCAGATAATATAAAATTCTTGATTTCTTGGGCCAGTAATTGGGCCATTTTTAACATGAGATATTTTATTAAAATTACGTTGAAATATTTTTGATTATTAACATTTCTTCGTTAAATGTAAAGTTTTAACTCACATATCATTTACTTAATTTGCCTTTTAAAATTATTTCACTTCTAAAAGACTAATTTTTTCTCTTCTTTAAAATGTATGCCTAATAGAAATTTCTCTCTAATTATTGAAACGCAACATATTCAAAAAGTGACAGTTTTTCGTAAGTGTTACTTAGATTTAAGAAGAAATAATGTTGAACGCAAGGTGCTGTATTGGTTCTGCGTTGGCCTCTTACTCTCAACGACAAGAGTTCGACCCGGTTTTGTTCGTAGTCTCTCAACAAGCAAAAAGTTGTCGGGGTTCAAGAGGCATATGCGTTTAAGGACAATTCATTTTGTAGTAAAATACGTAATTTTATGTACTTAAAGCTATTAAATGGTGAAAAAAAAAAGTACACATATGTCACGTTTTGTGAAAATTCGTGCAACAGGTTTTGTGCAAATTGTTGAAGCATATAGGTCTACATGGTTCATAACAGATACAAAACTGAAACTGTTCAACAAAATGTGATTTATTTATTATTCAGCTCAGAACTATTTGAATATTTAATAACATTACGAAAATTTATGTTACCATTATGCATTGAAAAAAGATAAACACAATTTATTTGTATTCAAGAATCCATGCATAAATTTTTAACTTGGGGAACATATATGACTCAGGGTCATTAAAGCATTAAAATTCTTTAAGAATTGTCTTGGGTGTGATGTTCTCTGTTAAATTAAATTCCTAGTAACATTATTTAGTGTTGCAAGATCTTAGGTACTCCGCTTGGAGGGACATTGAACGTCAAACTTCTTAAATTATAATCAAACATGCATGTTTGTATTGCGAAACTAAGTGATATAGATTTTGAGAATGCAAATAATGAAATTCAAAAAAAAAAAAAAAAAAAAGAAAATGCAAAGGCTGATGTTTTCCTTCCCAGGGATGTTAAATGCAACATGATACATGGAATTTTAGACAATAACACGATGTAACTTTAAAGAAAAATGATCGCGTGATTTTAAAAATATAAATAAAACACTTACAAAAGAAAAAGAATTTATTGAAAAATTTATGAATATGGAGTTTTCTTCAAAATATTTACGTTTGCGATAGTTTTGCTTTGCGTTGCCTCTACCTTTAATGTGCTGCAGAAAAAATGGTTATTTATTTATTTAAATGAACAAGACAATTTTATTAGTTAGGAAGTTACCTGAGCAGTTTCCGAACCCACAACCTGAATCTCACAGACAAGTTGCAAAGTGTTACAGATCGGCCATAAAGACCGGTTTCTGTTTCGCTAATAAGAATTTGCTAGATATGCACCCATGCTTACCTTTAAGCATGCACTTTGAATGTTACGGTACTTAACCCATAGTACAAGGTTCCTATAGCAATTTGAGTTTTTAAAACAATCATACAACACACTTTAGAATTCGTGTAATGTTAGATCATTTATACTGATGACTTTGCCCATTTTTTTTACAATGCATGAGCTTTTTTTCATTGAAAAAGGGCTTCCTTGTGCGCGTGAAGACGTTTCCGCAGTAATGTGTAATTTTGTGTACTTATACGTCATTTCTAATTTTTGATTTTCAAGCACAAAGATAGTTTTAAAAAATCTCTTGACTGTTAGCTTTTGGTATCACCATCGTGCCAATCAACGTTTATTTAACAGTTTCTTGATAGTTAGCCGTTTTCCTAAACTAACCTTAAACACCAGCAAGGTAATAGTTTTACGTTATGAAAGAAAGTAAACTGATATTCAGTTGTAAAAAATTTTGAAAAAAAAAATAGAACCGACTTCAAAATTGCTCTAAAAAGTGAAAAATAATTTTATTCTTTAAACACCATCGATAATACTTTGAAACATAATTTTTGAAGTTGGCGCAAAAACGATCGATAAAATCATTCACAGTCATAACTCAACTACAAGTATAAATTTAACCAGGTCCAGTTTCTTCACTACCACATGCATTACGCATTGATGACAGCATATTTGAGTAACGATATAAATGTTTCGTTCCTAACTTTGGATGATTTTTTGATAAAAATATGAACGAAGCATGGTTACAATGGATTTTACTTTCTGTTTTTGCGCCAACTTCAAAAATTATGTTTAAAAGTATTATCGATGGTGTTTAAAGAATAAAATTATTTTTCACTTTTTAGAGCAATTTTGAAGTCGGTTCTATTTTTTTTTTTTTTTTTTCAAAATTTTTTTATTTCATTCTTTTTAGTGTAAATGTAGATATTTCAGTAAAAGTAAGAAGTTACCTAGTAAGAAGTTCGGCTCTATATCACTGTATTGCTTTAGAAAAGCCTTTATTCAAAATTATCATTACAATTACTCTTAATGTTACTGTTATATGGCACCAAACTTTTATAACAATGAGTTTCATATTGTCGCGTAGATGAAGATAGCGAAGTTAATGTGAAAGCTAAATGAAGCGAATACTCGTTAGTCTCAACTCGAGATCTTTATTCAGAACCACGAATGAAAGTTACATCTCCATATATACAACTTGAGAAAGTGCTGGAACTTTCCAGACTTGGAAAGATACAGAAAGTAATAGAACATTCGAGAAAATACGGGAAACAGTAGAAACGAAATTTTAGTAAAATTCACTTTGTCCTAGTCGGGATTTGAACCCGGGTTGCTCGTGTGGGAGGCGAGAATTCTACCACTGAGCCACCGTTATCCACGGATGAAAAGTGCGAACTTCGCTACAATTTAATAGGGAAATTGCATAAAATTTACTGTTTTTTGCCCATAACTTTTTTTCTAAAGAACAAATATGGTCAAACAAAGTAATGGGACCTAAGTTGAGCCATCCCCTATCCATCAAAAAAAGAATCATCAAAATCGGTTCACTAGGAGAGACGCTATGAGTGGACAAAAAAAAAAAAAAAAAAACATACATACGGCATGAACTGATAACCGCCTCCTTTTTGAAGTCGGTTAAAAAGTCAAAACTGTTTTATTCTTGTTTCGAGATGTTGCCAGCATTCATTTATTAATCAGAAGAAGAGTGAAAAACAATAACTCGTTTGATGTAAAGATTCTGTTATTAAGTTTTATAATTTTTACACTTGGATAAATTCAGAATTAATAAGACACAAATTTGGAGAAAAGCTTTACTTCCTAAAGCGATTTATTTACTTATTTTATACTTCGGATTCATTATAAGATACGGTCGGTGAAAAAAAAAATAGGAAGAGGGGGTTTTACTGCAAACACGGATATAACATATAATTTTTAAGTTGCGTAATAGTTTAGTCAGTACTTACGGCATTTATAATGTGTGTTATCACGGCAGAAGTGTTGATTCGTTATGGACAACAATTTTGCGACTGTAACAGTTTTGTTTTGTTGGTTTTGATAAAGATTTTTAGCAAACATTATAAGTTTTTACTGATATAGAATATGCGTTCGAATTTTATCTATCAACTAATGACTTTTACACCATATGCATTTTCGTTTCTTTTGTTGATTTAATTCCAAAATGAAAGTCTCTTTTTTTTCTTACTAGGAAATTAGACAATGCCAGAACATGTTGTTAAAAAATGATTTGAGTAAGAAATATACACTGCTCGAAATTGAAAATACAACCCCAAGAAGTTGTGATCTAGAAGGTGGGAAATTTGGCAAAAATACAGAGACAGCAAGGAACAATAAGTGATCTTTATTTTTAACCGATATCTAGATTACAAAACGAGAACAGCGTCGACTCAGTGGGATGTAGGACCACCGCAAACGGCAATGCACGAAGAAGCACGTCTAGGTACAGAAGCAATCAGAGGTGTCCTGAGAAAAAGCTGTCCATCCTCTGTCAATCATTTTCCAGAGTTCATCCA